>NC_140279.1:6486666-6559166 GCF_964030765.1 Micromesistius poutassou
CAAGATGGCGGCATTGTTGACGCATGCTTAGAAGCCGAATGCGATATCTAGTCAGTATATATATCTATGGTTAACCAAGACTAGATCTGCCCTGTCTGGACAACCAAATTATCTTGTTTGTTTTATGCTTGTTTTGAAGTGTTTGACACCTAATATCTGGCATTATATATAAAGGGGAAAAAGGACAAGAATTGATCTGTCCTGATTGTCATCGTCAACAATGTGCACTATATCAAAAGCCTAAATCAAACTTCTGGAGAACCAGACGTTTGACATAATGTGCTTTTACTAATGTGCTTTTACTTGAGGGTCTCTCTCTCTCTACCTCTCCCTCTCTCTCTGTAATTCCCAGGGCTAATTACACTAATAAACTGCAGTGTTGGGAGTTACTTTAAAGTGCCAGCCAGTCCCCCATTAATGCAGACCAAAGCGTTAGGAAGTGTTAAACAAACTCACGCCTGACAACCACTTAGACACTTACACGTTGCCCATCAGTTAATGAAACACACATCTGCTGTTGGCACATAATATTCTCTGCACTGTTATGAAAGCTATGTTCTGTGCTCTTGTTGCAACAACCAGATCAGTGGGCCCAAAACAGGGGGGACATTTAGATTTTATTGTTGTGTCTCAGAAGTACTTTCAGTATTTTCCTGATCACATTTCCTTGACGTTGTTGTACTTATAAATAGCATCACTCAATTAAATTAAATTCCATTGGAGCCTAACTCTTTGTAAGTCGTCCTAAAAAAGAAATTGAAAGAATTTATTTTTGTCAGGGACTTTTTCTTTTGTGCTTGTGTGTGTGTTTATGTATTTTGTTGCGCATGTCTGGTATTTGTGTCTGTCAATACCTTACTAACCCTAACTCTAACCAAAGGAGGAAACAAACCTTTTATGCTAAAAATAATACATCAACAACAAAAACGTAGCATGTTAAATAGTCCCCCATTTGGGGGAATTTAAGTTATAAAGCATGGATTAAATATATTTTAATATAATACAAGCTTCTTTTTATAACACATCATAGATTACTTTTCTGGACCAGAGCATGTGAGTGACACGTGTTGACCCATTTGTCTCTAATTAGATTCTCTTGTTGCTTGACGTCCACTCTTCTCTTCCTGCATGCTTTCAGCACAGCCACATGGATTACTGTGTTTTAATCTCGGAGTCACATCATCATTACCACACCCTATTGTTTTATATGAATTAATGAAGAAAGGAATGAAAACCTGATCTATGAGAAAAGCAATGCCGAGTGTATTGCGGTTATCTCAGGTATGCACAAAGGTGTCATTATAAAAATGAAACATTCAGAAATAGAACAGGGTGTGTAATGTGTCAATGTCAATCTGTCAATGTGTCAAAATATGAATAGATAAGTAATTGTAAGTAATTCAGTAATAAGTGAAAAAGAAAGAAAGAAATGGTTCCATTCTTCAGAACAATAAATCATCTGATGTTAAGTTTGTCTGAGAAAACCGATGATAGCAAAGTCATTGCAACACATTGATTTTAAACATTCATGTTTTACCATCTACTCTGTGTCTGTGTTTGGTCATATCAGGGGGCTGATGAACATTGACTTCAGTTTACTTGGGCATTTGGAAATGAATGACTCTTTCTGTTCAAATCCATTGCCGGTGTACGAGTATGCAAGTTAAAAACACGACTGGTGTGCAGAGAGATGAAGTCTCATCCCATAATCATGGTTCAGATCCCACTCAGAAGGAAATCCTGTTATTAACTGTGAGGTCACGCATAGCTCTGGATATGTGAACCCCACTGTCCAGCCTGTTCTCCAATCTAAACGACTCGCAAGGTGAACGTTTTCCTGCTCAAGCACCCCGATCGGCTGGTTGAAACCAGCAATACGTCAAGTGTAAAAAACTTTAAAATAAAAAAATAAAATAAAAAATCATATTCCTTTTATTCTCTGTGGAAAAAAAAACTATATTTTATGATTGTTTATGGTAACATATCTAGTGAGAAATGTGGTTTTATATTCAAAATTGTTGTTAATTGTATTTGATGTTTAGGTTGTTGTTAAAGTGGTGTAATAATGTCGAAAATTGACATTATTTGCGACTTTTTTTTGCGATAAGTGGTAATATTCCTGTTACGTCTCGCCCTGCTCCTTAGAAACGTCATTCCCTGCCCCTGTGTTTCCCACCTGTGATTGTTCCCTGTCGCGTTGATTGTTTTCCCCTGTCCCATATGACCTCTTCCCTCCTAGTGCATTTAGTAAGTGTGTTTCCCTCCTTCTGTGTCAGTTTGTCTTTGTTCTTCTGTGTCAAACTTTCCAGCATTTTCACAAGCAATATTTACTTATTTACTTATACTTAATTATTTTATTCCTGGTTTTTCTACTTCTTCTCCCGACTTCGCCTTTTGTAAAATACAGAAAGTAAAGAAAACTCTTGTTAACAAGACATTTTGCTTCCCCCCAGAGATGCTTCCCCCCAGAGATGTCACAATGTTGAAAGGGACACCTAGTTTGTAACATTTATAATACTGCAAATGCAAGGGCTTTCATCAGTATTTACTTGAAAATCTTCAAGATTATCACTTTAATGCATTGCATTTTTATATGGTTGCTATGGTTGTTGCTATTGAGGCTGCTATTGCATACTGGCTACCACGTAGACAAAATGCTGTTCAAATTATTTTCTTGTTATGTGTTATTTTATGTAACTTATGTAACTAACTAAAGATTTTCAACAGACTAATACAACAATTATCAACATGGGTGTCCTAGCATTACAGGAAGTGATGCAATTTGCAGCTGAGGTAGGAGACACACTCTCTGCCTCGCTCCCTTCTAAACCCAAGAAGGTTTATGGGAGTGAGTGCGGTTTGCAGTAAAAATCTCTACAAAAGAGTGTTCTCTATTAGCGAGACACTGGCCAAACTGGCTGGGAAAGGAAGACGTAAGGCTGAAAAAGTCCTCTATATGCCGATCAATAGGATCTTTGGTCGTACACTGCCAAATATGCCCGTCTTATACCCGCCTTTTTCCCGGCATGGTCCACGCGTTTACACTGACCGAGGATATATACCAGCTTGACATCGCACCCCAATCCCCTCTCGAACCCTACACATATTGGGGGTTTCATTTTCATGAAAATGCGATTCGACTGCATCACGGAACCAGGCGCAGGACTTGAGTAGAGATGTTGATGACGTAGCAACATGAGTAGTTCTAACTGGAGAGACAGTGAAATCCGCAAGCTGCTGACCATCATGGGAGAGAAGGTGATGCATTCGCATTTAACTTAAGGTAAAAGAAATTTAACTTACGGT
This sequence comes from Micromesistius poutassou, assembly GCF_964030765.1. NCBI lineage: Eukaryota > Metazoa > Chordata > Actinopteri > Gadiformes > Gadidae > Micromesistius > Micromesistius poutassou. The sequence continues at coordinate 6,489,973 of NC_140279.1, forward strand.
AAAAGATGGTGCGATCTATGAGAAAGTAGCAGAGGAAATTTCCTGACGAGGATTTTCTCGGGATAAAAAACAAGTGGTCAGCAAAATAAAGAATATGAAAAGCGTTTTTGCACTTGTAAATAGTTAATCGTGTTTGTAGCATACACTCAGATGTAGTCTACTCATTCTTGCATGTGTAGCGAGGGCAATAGGGGGGAGAATTAAGGTGGGAACCCTCAACGCCACCAGGGGAATTACACCCCTGAAAATACAGTATAATATGGTATGTTACTTTTGTGTTGTTGAATATTATTGACAATACTGATAAGGCAAGCAGGTTCGTTAAACTGAATGGACAGAGACAGGAATTCCAAAATAAACCAAATTTTTATTTAAATCTGAAACAATCAAAATGTGCATAAACTGAAACTGCTGAGGATAAGGATTAGTGTGCAATATTAATAAACAAGATAGCTAAATTAGGAGAAAATATTCTTTATTACAGTTAGCTAAGATATTTTATATAAAAAGTCTAAAAATCACAATCTAAAATAGCAGTCCAAATTAAAAACAAAACCTACCAGGCTAAAGCTGAGGCCAACCGCTGAGAGGCAAACTACGCCGAGGAGTGCCTAAGGGTGCTACCACTCACCTCAAGTGCCTCACATCAATTGTCACTGCAATCTAAAACTGGTGAAAAATGTATTGTATCCCAGTCCTTTAACTCGCATGCAAGTGAAGGGACCTCACCATGGATGCCTAGCCTCGCTACAGTTTGGCCCCCAGCTCCAGCCTAAAGAAAAATAACTAATACAGTATCAAAACAAACATTTAACCCCCAGTTGGTTCAATAAACCCAAAGTATTTTAAGCACAAAAAGATGTTAAGCAAAACAAAACAACGTTAAGACAAAACTAAAATATGGCAAAACTAAAGTATAGCAAAACTAAAGTATAGCAAAACAGCACCAGGTGAACCACCACGGGTTTGAGGGAATGAGTCCAAACTCATGCGATCACAGGGGGCTATCCTAAAGATGGTTGCCACAGCCACAGCCGAGACAGGAGCCATACTGAGGCACAATGGCACACAGCTGCCTTAAATAAGGGCCTTGATTAGGGGATTGGAGCATTTTCGGGCTGCATTCAAGAGCACTATGTTCAACTAGGGTTTCTACGCTGCTACACATGCAAAATATGAATAAACATTCAGAGTATGCCAATTATTCTAAAGAGGTCTCTGTGCGTAGTCCTGCCTGCTCCAAGAAAGCCGGCTCCTTGATGAAGGGGGAATATACAGTACCCCCTTGGTTTTATACAGGCAAGAGAGTGAAATTGTAACATCTGCCAAGCCACGACTGTACCAGCTTGGTAGTGTAAAAATCCCTAACGGCGAGTGCATTCCCTTTCTGTTTACATGATTGCATTCATTGTCGGACGTTGACTGTAGTCTATTGCTCCCATGATGTTGGATTGGAAGTCCATCTTAATATCGGTCTGTTCTGGTGTATGGAAACAAACTGAATATACTGCAGGAATCAAACAGCTCAGGGAGGGCTGGGAAACTCCTACATCTCCTTAATCCTACTGAAACATGCCAGTAGCCAAAAACCTGAGGGTGGAGTGGACCGCCAAAAACTTTGTGCCGTTGTGTGAAAGGATGCTCCCTTCTTCGTATGCTGACCGCAGCCCCCGCCACATCCTCTTACAACACTAAATCTGCCACTTGGCGTGTGCATGAGGCTTTCAGAAGGGAGTTGATGAGTGTATTTTCACAAAAAAACAGAGGAAAACATGTATTGTAAATACTTGAAGTAGATATAACTGCATAGTTTTCACAATTGCCAGTCTTACTCTGTGTTGAATTTAAACTTTGGTGGAATTTTGCTAACCGCGTACTGACGCATATAACCATCACCCCATCCTACCATAATGGGGTACCCATACTAGCATAACCCCGTACTACCATAAGCCCATGCTACCATAACCCCATACTGGCATCACCCCATACTATGATACTACTTTAACCCCATACTACCATAACCCCAGACTACCATAAATCCATACTACCATAATCCCATACTACCATAACCACATATTAGCATAACTCCATACTACCATACTACCATAACCCCATACTTTCATACTACTATATCCCAGTACTACCATAACCCTATACTAGCATAACCCAATACTACCATAACCCCATACTTCCATAACCCCATACTATCATACTACCATAACCCCATACTTCCATAACCCCATACTATTATACTACCATAACTCCATACTAGCATAACCCTTTGCCAAGATAGAAACATATAACACGTATGGGCTGTTTTATTAAGGTGTTATATGTTGTTTTTATTTTTTTATCACATGACACTGTTATTTCAGCAGCTACATGAATGCAACCAGAGGAAAGCATGTGTTGTAAATACTTATTGTAAATATAGCAAAAATATAGCAATGTATAGTTATGAACGACAGACCTAGTAAAAAAGAGGACATGGTCCAGCTCACTCAACAGCTTCTCTGTATGTCTCTCTCTATCTCTCTCTAAGCTCTTTATATCTCGCTCCTTTGTCTGCCTTACTTTGAAGATTGCCACAACACGTACCACTCATCGAAGTTCAAAGGTTGTGTGTGTCATACAAGAATTGGACAGGATATGAAGAAAAACGTAAAGAAAAAAAAGAACTCATGTACAGTAAGGAAGGCCCTGTTTTTTTTCAGTATTTTTCATCTTTTCTGTATTGTATTCTGTATTTGAATCACACATTTGACGTATCACTACGCTAGGTTGACCAATAATTCCCTTCAGGCCATCCGACAGTGTAAAAACAAAGTCCCAGCTGCATGTTAAGACAGTGAGTCAAATGTGCAGTCAGCCTCCATGCTATCTCCTGACATGTGCCAACAGGCCCCACGAGCGTCATTGACTGCACACCTTTCCTGCCCCGTGCGCTAAAGAAACGGGTTACCCAGTCGTGTTCGGACAGTTTCACAAACAATATATCGGTCTACCAGCATATCCCTGGCCATGTAGAGATGCCGAAACTTTTGTTTTCAAAGATCCGGATTTATGAGTTTAGGGATTTCATTCAGAATGCAAAGCATCCCAGACGGTAGGTGGATGTGTTAGTTCAGGATAATACAGTTGTACGATGCTTTTAGCATACGCTAACCAGATGATGTTGGCACACCTTCAAAGTGTGAAACGTCATAATATTCGACCACCCTGTTATTATTAAATGTAGTGTTGCATTGTCACATTTTATTAGGTCAAAGTGCACTAGAACAGGGTTGTATGCCTGTCTGTCTGTCTGTCTACCTCTGGCTGCCTGTTTGTATTTCTGTCTCTCCATCTGTCAGTCTTTGTATATGTCTGTCTCTCTGTCTGTCCGTCTGCCTGTCTATGTTTATGTCTGGCTGCCTGTCTGTCTTTCTGTCTCTCCGTCTGTCGGTCTTTTTGCATGTCTGTCCGTCTGTATATAGACATCTGTCTGTCTGTCTGTTTGTGTTGACATCTGTTTGTCAGTGTATTTGTCTGTATATCGTGAATATAAATATATATATATATTTATACTGCGTCTATATATATATAAATACCAATATATATATATATAATTTTGATATATTCTACATTTTGAAGCATCTTAAGAGTTGTTCTTTTGGTTTCCCAGGATGGATATCCTTCTGAGTCCGAGGAAGAGAAGGAGAGATGTTCAGTGTGTTGTGGTGAGGGACACACAGGCTAAGGCCAGTCCCTCAACGCTCAGGTAGGCTCCACGGGCCAAGGAAAGCTCTCTCTCTCTCTCTCTCTCTCTCTGTCTCTCTCTCTCTCTCTCTCTATATATATATATATATATATATATATATATATGAATACATAAATATACAAACAAATAGGCTGGTATTAGTATAATATATATGTATGCTATATATGTAATATATATGTCTCCTGGTGACAGCTCTCGAGAGGACAGCATACTCCATTCCAGCTTGGAGGCAATGTTAAGAGATCAGAGTAAGTGATCGTTCATGGACATGGTGCATATGTCAGTGTGGGTGTTTGTATTTATTCACTCTGGGTCACTCTGGAAATGCTCACAACAATAAAGCAACTACGGAATGGATTTAAAGTAGAAAACAGAAGCATTTGAAATTATCTAAATTATTCTGCTTCATTATCTTCTGTTCAAACACTTATCAAACGACAATTCATCACAGAATAAACAACAAATAACGTACAACCCCCCCCCACTACAGAACAGCTGGCCGCCTTCCGTGCCTTCCTGCGCTCGGAGTTCAGTGAGGAGAACGTGGACTTCTGGCTGGCCTGCGAGGCCTTCAGGCAGACCAGCTTGCCAGGGGAGCGCTGCTGGAAGGCAGAACACATCTACCAGGAGTTCCTTCACCCCAACGCACGGAGAGAGGTCAGTAGGGGGGGGGGGAGAGAACCGGCAACCTGCCACGAGTATAACACACATGGGAAACTCCACCGACTGCATACTTAGTAGCAGCTTGTCTCTTGTGAGGGAGAAAGAGAACGAGAGAGTGTGTGTTTGTGTGTGTGTGTGTGTGTGTGTGTGTGCGTGTGTGTGTGTGCATGGTCATAAGCTTATGTCAAAGAAAGTCATGCTTGAGTCATCTATAAAACTTTTTATTGTAATTGCTTCTACTTGTTATATGTTGCAGGTCAACGTGGACCACTTGACCAGGGAGAAGATCCAGGGCCTCCTGGCGGAGCAGCGGCCCCCAGCCTGGAGCTTCGACGAGGCCCAGAGAAGCATCTACCTGCTGATGGAGAGGGACACCTGGCCCCGCTTCCTGCGCTCCGGTGCCAGCCACAGTCTGAGGCACAAGACCAGCACTGTGTGGTACATTTAACCCACCCAGGCTGAGCAATGGTGTGTGGGAAAATATGACTGAAATATGGCCAGAAATGGGGACTATTATTCAAAGTTCTTGGAATTTATTCTGGGAATTTATTCTTGGATTTCTTTTCTTGGAATCTGTTCTTCAAATTGATTGGGCAACCTAGTTCCACTAAACTGTGTATTCGACAAATTATTTGGGGCATTATTATACACATTTTTCATTACAGTTTCTATTGTTTACATATATTTTGGTTGTGATAAAATTAACAGGAATTAAGGTATTTGATTTTAAATGAAATTAAATGTAAACCCTAGTGACAAAATTAATACTTTGATTGAAATAAAGATTAAGATGTTGTTTCTCTTCAAGTAAAAGCTAACGCTAAGGCCACTTTTATTATCTAAATAAATATACGATACATTGAAATGTCGATGGAACGATCATGAAGGTTAGGATGAGGGGGGAGGCAGGTGAAAAACTGAAAAGCTTGAGTATGTGTCAGGATAGGAGAGAGGTAGTACTGTGAGAGAGCATAACTACCAAACTAACACAGGAGATAGGGATGGAGATGAGCAAGGGATTTAGTGATGTTTGCTATGAGTCAAGTTTGAAAACGGTTATTAAAAAATTTCCTGAACTGTCGAGATGTTGTGTAGGCGATGTGAATGGATTCTGCTAATGTCAAACCAAGCGTGGTTAATGTTACAATTAGGGCTACTTTGTTTTCAATCTTCATTATTTTTGTATAATGTAGCCGATAAAACCTGGACTCATTTGCAACCCCGCTTTAAAGAACTGTGTGTGCGAACGTTTTGATGGATCCTTGGTGTTCAGAAATAAATCAGGAGGTCGTGACTGAAATGTTTAATTTTGTCCTCTTCTGTGACACAGAAAAGATGGGAGAAGTGTGTGTGTGTGTGTGCGCGTGTATTCCACACTTTCACGTTTCCAGGACCTTCTGTTTTGGTCACATGTCAGACATTTCCATGTCTTCAGCTAATAAGGGTCATGGATGACAACAGGGGTCCAGTAACTACGGATGTGTGTGCATGTGTGTGTGTATATGCGTGTGTGTGTGTGCGTGCGTGTGTGTGTGTGTGTGACAGAGAAAATTAGAGAGCTGAAAAAACCCATCTCCATATGCCCTTGACAGAATTCTGTAAATGGCCTGATTTCAGAGAGTTAGGCCTTAACATGGACATGGTGGCTGAGCTAAGAATAACTGCAGCCAGAGTTTGACCCAGAACCCTGGCCTAGACGCCACACAGCCACCAGGCGCAGCGGCCGCAACGGACCTCTCGATGTGTTCCCTTGTTAGGTAAATACCACATCACCATCACCATAGAATCACCAAAGGAGAAAGTATGGAGAAAATACAAGAAATAAAAATCTACAATAATAATTGTGTTAACTTGTGTCATGTAACATATGTTCTGTTACTATTATTCAACAGAAATGAAATAAAGATTTATAATCATCATTGTCATTATCATCCTCATCATCATTAATATAATTAGTGATAACTGACTGTTCTGTACAATTATCCACTGTTTAATAATTATCTACCGTTTAGGATCTGGGGTAAAGTTGTTTAGTTATTCACGGTATTTCAATTCCAGAATTAAAGTGAAATACTGGACGATAGCTCTGAAGCTATCACCAATTACGTGAAGTTTACCCCTTTAGCTCCTCCACACATTGATTGAGTGTTACAGGAACAAATTCAACTTTATTTATGTTTGAACTTGAAAGGAGGGCCAGAGTTGGTCATAGCGTTTCCAAGAATAGGGCTCTGATGTTCCCACGAGCAGCCCGGCCTCTTGTCGCAGAGACCTACTTTCAACTCTCTCTTGGTGTATAACAGTTTTGCAGAGAAAAGCACGCAAGAGGAACGGTTTGTGCTGTATCACATAGACACACACACACACACACACACACACACATCCCATGCAGACTGTAAGCTCCAACTTGCTGCATCACATTTCAGGAGGAAAAACGCTTGGAGCATGTGTAATCAGTGAACGTCTCATTTATTTTAAGTGGGAATAGAGACATGGCAAAATGTTGTCGATGACAGTGGTGGATGACATACAGTAGGTAGCTTTTATGTCCGCCTGGAAGATTTAATCAATCGGTAAGCTCGTCAAAGAATACAATCAGTTCCGCTTACAGTTTCCCTGATGTCTGGACATTTAGCGCTTACTTAAAGTGATAGGTAGGTGACCAATAACCCTTCACTCACGTAGCCAGGCTGTGACCTATTAGTGTACACTCACATTACGGCCAGCTGAATAAAGCCACTGCCACTGCACTCGGACTTCAAGGATTCAGACCAGACCCCTACAATGGTAGGGATGTGGGTCTTGGAGTTTATTGGAGTCTTGGAGTTTATTTACTGACTTTGAGATGTATATTAATACACTTTTTGACATTTTCGAGATTCGGTCACTGTGAAGTGGATGAATCCGGATCCTAACATCTGTTTAATTTGCGTTCTCTGCAGTCGCCACATAAAACCTGCGATAATGTCACAAATTTGAATGTGTGAAATGTGTTCAGTCTTGACTACAGCATGGCCTTTCCAATAAGTCTGGCTTTCGAACACAACGACCAACGTATGGTGCCATTAAGGGCCAGCCCCACCCGACGCGTGGCCTCACCACAGCAACGCCCTTGTGCTGGACGTGATATTGCGGTTTGCATGCCAGGCAAATCATTTTGGATACACATTTTTGAGTGCATTAAAATATCCCTATTACACAACCATCCCGATGTCCCTGGGGGGTCGGGCGAGGTGTCCCAGAGGCATGGACGTTCCTTCGCAGTGGAGCGAAGTTCTCGCCTGCATGCAACACCCGTTGCATCACACGTGGACGTGCTATTCGTCCAAGCGCAATCTGCCGCTGTGTTTTCTCTCTCAGGGCCCGGCACGGTTACCATGGCGCCCGTGCAAGGGAAGTGAGTCATGTATGTGGCGCGCTGCTGTGTCTGTGTGCCATGGTGGCGGTAATGGTCGGTGTTGCAAAACAGAGACGCCACCTCGGCAAATCAGAGAACCACGTCGTCTTTGTCGTGATCTTGAGTTTCACCCCCCCCCCACCCCCCACGGTCCACAGCTGTTCTTAGGCCTGGCTGCTTTAGGCTAGTGGAGAGATGACCATGGCGGCTGTGAAACCGAGCTTGCCGGATATCCCTTCCCAATGCCGCCTCCCCCCCTCTCCCACACTCTCTCTCTCTCTACTCTCTTTTGGTTCACACTGTTTGGTGTGACTTTGGTGACTGCTATGCCCCACTGCTTCTTCCCGTCTTTGGGCAAAATACAGAAAGCTCCAGCAATGGGCTGCTTAGCCCACGGTCGGCCCAAGGGTGTTTTCAAGGATAAATTGTGTTGTTATTAATTATGTTACTTCGTCGTCAACTTGCATTCATATTATTTATATGTTTTAAAGCTTTGGTTTGGGTATTCTTAACAATATGAGGACACTCCTGTAGAAGGTATTACATGGTTCGCTTACTTTTCTTCCAAGCCCATATTATCTCCACATCCGTGTTTTTGGGTGACTAAAAAAAATAAAGGCTTGGACTGAATGTTGCTCATTTCCTGTTGCCTCCATGCACTGTTGCAATCAAATTTGCCGTTTCCCCATTTGTTTCAGCGACACCATCCATGGTTGAAAGACCTACAAACACACACACACACACACACACAGCCACACACACACACACACACACACACACACACATACACACATACATACACATGCACACAGAGACAACTATCAGCCCTTTGGATCTTGTGTGGCCCGCTCCCCCAAAAGAACACATGGCAGGCGTCCCTTCAAAGGTCAGAATTTGCTTATTGCAGTCAAAGTTACTTGTCATTTGCATCTGTGCAGCCGGCCCTAAAAATAAATGGCCCCTGCGCAGCACGTTATCAGCCAAGGGCCACGCCGCTCCGCCAGGGGCCTCTCCGCCCGCTGGGTCCGCTCTGCAACGGAAGCGAAGGAAGGGGGGGGGGGGGGGGGGGCGGGTGGGGGGTGGGAGACCAGGCACTCAAGATGGAGGGCGAGCAGGGACAGGGGGTTGGGGGGGGGGGGCTGCAGATATACCGTGCGACAATAGGTTATTGTTGCTGCTGACCGAGGAGGCAGAAGGAGAGAGAAGGAAAGGGAAGCAGGGTGGGGGCGGGTGGAGTGGCTTGAGGTGTAGTAGGAGTAAAAGCGTGCTTCCTCTGGTGTTTTTTTCTGGGCAGCACCAACTCTTCCTCCTTTTTTCTCCTCTTCACAGCCTCTGTCTCTCTCTATCTTTCTCTCTCTCTCTCTCTCTCTCTCTCTCTCTCTCTCTCTCTCTCCCTCCCTACTTCTCTTGGTCTCTCTCCCTGTCTCTCTCCTTCTCACTAGCCTAATCTGAGGTCTGAGTGGAGGGTTTTTCTGCTTAGGTAACCCAGAGCAGTCCCCTTGGCGACGGGGAGACCTGGGTATAAAGAGGCTGGTCATCGTAAGGTGGGCGGGGGGAGAGGAGGGGGTTCCCTATCCGTGAGTGTGTTTGTGTGTGTATGTGTGCGAGTGTGTGTGTGGTGTGGTGTGGTGTTGTGCGGTGCGTTTCTTCGGCTGCAGCGTGAGGGGCAGCAGACAGCAGGAGAAGTGGGACAGTGCGGACGGAGGAGAACAATGCCCAGTCTAAGTGTGGGAGGAGGACCACTCGACACGGACATCTTCAACATGGACCAACATGGAGATGACAGGAGGCACAACGGGAACATGTGAGTCAACGCCTCATGGCTGTTGTTTGATTTCTTTGCTCGTATTTTTACATTTTTCACACTGCCTCATTGTTGCAACATGTGTTTGTTAATGTGTAATGTGGGAAATGTGTTATCCTGCCCTGGAATGAAAAGAACCACCAGAAATGGTGTTAGTTTGAACATGAATCAGTCTTTTAACCATATTTAACATGTTTTCATATCTGTTGCTGAGAAAGTTATGAACTGAATTGACTACGATGTCCTTAAAGCTAAATAGGAACAGGCCTGTCAAATCCTGATAAAGTAACAGGAGACTTGGATGCACCCTAAAGAAAACAGAACCATGTATCAGTGGATATATACTCCTAATATACAGCAGCTAACCCTGGTACTTTCAGTACTACCTGCTGAAAATAGTGCAAAGAAAATAATGTTATCTGCCCTCACTATGCCCCGCGTTCCCCTTTCTAATTACTAAATGCCCGACATACTTCCCTTGAAACTAAATATACAGCAGCAAATCCAGGAAGGATATATATTAATATAATTCTTATCTCTACACAGTGGAAAGAACTTTATGTGCCGACTGCAGTGCATGTTCTCACACACGTCGAGCTCCGAGAGGTAAAGAGACTTATTGACTGTTTTGCATACATTTCAGTGTGAAAAAAAAGCCAGCGGGAGCCTATGATTTCCATCTATGGTATTTTGTAAAGATTCAAATGAACTAGGAAACTATGTTTGCTTTGGCATGGAATGCATACACACACGCACTGACATACGCAGAACATTGACTAAACCTGTCTAAACTTGCCGTTTTATTTATACATCAGGAGTATTATCCCTTATCAGACGGTTATGGTGACATGAACTCTCATGCTGTTGGGACTACATTTTGAGCCCAAACGTGATTCTGCAACTTTCTAATCCAATATTCTCTCCCAGCAGGCTAAGTTTAGAGGATACCCAACAATGGTCACAGTCACTGGAAAGGCTCCTGGAATCTAAATGTAGGTTTGGTTTCTATGGGGATTAAATACTTACTTGTAAGAATTCCCAATTTTGGAGGGAACCCCATATTTTGATAAAAAACCTACAAAAAATAGAATGTCTTGAAGTTTTGTTTGAACTATTCATCTTGGGTCCTTGTGTGAATTCCTGCAGATGGGCTGGCTACTTTCCGAACTTTCCTCAAATCGGAATTCAGCGACGAGAATATTGAGTTTTGGCTCACCTGCGAAGACTACAAAAAGATCAAGTCTTCCTTCCGAATGTCTTCCAGGGCCAAGAAGATCTACGAGCAGTTCATCAAAGCGGAATCTCCCAAAGAGGTAACAGTGGTGAAATCTCATAAAAAAAAAAGATTTTCGCAACAATGTTCTTAAAAGAAATGGTCACGTTTCAGTCTAAGCTTCTCTTATTTCACATTTTCTAACACCTCCCACCCCAAACATTGTCTCCAAAGGACTGTATCTTTCCATTGCGCTAACAGTCTCCAACTCTGCTCCTAGATCAACATCGACCACCACACCCGGGAGCAGATCAAGAGGAGCGTCAAGGCTCCCACATTGTATTGCTTTGATGACGCCCAGAAGATTGTGTACGGACTGATGGAGAGGGACTCCTACCCGCGCTTCCTCCGCTCAGACTTTTATAGAACGCTCCTGGAGAACCTTACCGCCGACGCCACCGCCAAGGGGTGATACCACGGCAACAAGGAGGGGGGAGGTTCGCAGGATGCGGGGGGGGGGGGGGGGGGGGGAGAAAGAGTGACAACAACAACAACAACAAAAAAGACCGGAAACGAAAGGACACGTCCTAAACTGGAAATGCGATGTGCTCTGTTGAAAGGCTTTGGGGTGTGAGGGGGGGAGGGGATCCTTGCGAATCATTGGAGGCCTCGGAGTGACCACGAGTAGACCACAAGCAGACCGCCAGTCACCCACAAGTAGGGCCCCCCTGATTAAAAGTGGACAGAGTGTCATACAAAAGGAAGAACTGTGCTGAGGCCCAGCCACTAGAGGACCCCCACCCTCCCTCAGCAACCTTTGTTGCACCTGCCACAACTTCCACACAGTTTTTGTAGTATGCTCATGATAGCCATCAAGCCTGCCGTCTGTGTTTTTAAACTTGGTCTGACTGATGAATGAATTACCAAGGCAAGGCACCGCAGCTCCTTCACGCAGCTGTGACCACCACAAACACACACACACACACACACACACAGTGTGTGTGTGTGTGTGTGTGTGTGTGTGTGTGTGTGTGTGCCTAAGCCACTGCAGAGGTGTTTCCTGTGCAGATAAAGATAGAGGATGTAAGATGTAATGGTCACACTTTGTGAGCCTGTGTGTGTGTGTGTGTGTGTGTGTGTATCAATTTAAGTATTACCCTTTAAGGACCGCATCCACCGGACACACCATTGCTGTGGGAGCTTTTCTGTGGAGACTTTGATATTTTGCGCTCACATAGCAGAAACAGACCAACCACGTGAGCGATGCTGTTTTTGTTGTGACGTAGAGGGCGCCTTCCCGGCCACTTATGAGTAGTTGTTTGTTACCTTGGAAAAAGATAAAGATGAGTTGCGGCCGTTACCGAAGTGAAATGAAGTGATTAAAATGACTCTAGAATCGGGATGTTTTCATAGCATATGTTTGAAGTATAACCTCCATATGTGGTTTCTTATCTGCTTACAAAGCATGTTGTTTGAATGTAACATTAGATTAACTTATGAGTTAACAGATGTTTTATTTATTTTGAGAAGTCACTGTTTTGAGTGCAAAGTTTGCTGTAGATGATATGCTTGTAAAATATAACAACCCAATAGGAATAGGATGTGATTAAATTATTGAAATAAATAGATGATTGTTTTGAAGGAGCTTCAACACTAACGGCCCGACCGGGCCCTGACCAGACCCGGCCCAACCAGACCCGACCCGATCCGATCAGACCAGACCCGTTCGACCTGATGTCCCACGTCACATCACTCAACAACTTCTCTAATGCTGCTTGTCGGAGTTGATAACTTTGTCAATGAAAGTGTTTTTCAACACAAGTCTGTGTGGTCCACCACCAGTACATAGTGAAGCTATGTACTGGTGCCGGCATGCAAACCGCAATATCACGTCCAGCACAAGGGGAACGGGAGGCGTTGCTGTGGTGAGGCCACGCGTTGGGTGGGGCTGGCCCTTAATGGCACCATCAGACAGAGCAGAGTGGCAGCAGGATCAGACGCTTCAAATGCCTTGGCAGAGCACTTTGAGTGAAATGCTCGGAGCGCCTATGGCTGCCTGGGCAATTGTGTCTTTTCTACATTTAAGAGTTTACATTTCCTCCACCAAATGTCAAGTGCTTCAAATGTTTTTCATTTGTGTATAAACTATTATCCCTCCACTGTCCAAATTCGATTGCAGTAGTGGTTGGACATTTTGTAAGATCTTTGTTGGCAAGCGGTGCTGACCCACACCTAAAGTTGAACAAATTGTAACTTTTAAGTGCGGTTAAATTACGTCCGAAAAGCGTAAACTTGCCTCCTGCATACTTGCTTCATAATTGCTCAGCAGTTTACAATGAGTTATGTCATTTCAAATGCCCTGCAGCGTAAGGCTTGCAACCTTGTGTCAAAGAAAGTTTTGCGCTGGGTCGAGAGCCTAGAACGCATTGAAAACTCAAGGTTCAGATTCTTCCTGTAATCGGCTGTAAGTCTTTTCCAAGCCTCCAATGTCCCTGTAGGTTGTATGTCATGTTATGCCTCTTTTGCTGCTGATGCTCACTCTTGTGTCTTTTGTTTGGACCGGAAAAAGTGGTCTCTTTCCTATCCCTGCCACTATGCTGCCGTTTGGTCCAGATATTAAAGCTACAGGAATCTACAATGTTCTTGAAACGGCCACTATATTTATTAGATGTAGTACATATGTACTGCTAACACTGAAAGGTCAACGACAATCCGATAGAAAATGCATTCTTTGGTTTGTGTAAACCAAATGTCACGGCCTGGCCATGCCTCCCGTCCTTGTGTTTCGTCCGGTCCCCTTTCCCTTGTTTCTCCTTAGCTCCCGTTTAGCTCTTGGTCTCCCTGTGCCATGGGATTTTTATTTGCCCATCTGCCTGCGTGCCTTATCATCGCTCTGCCTGCTGCTCAGCAATCCGTTATGGCGGTCACTTGCTTCCCAGCTAGCTTCTGCAGCAACGCTCTCTGGTCCGCCACGCTACACCAGTTCCTCGCCTCCCCTTGCCCCTCTGCCTCTGCCTGTCAGAATTTCCTGTCATCCATCCTCATTCCCTAGAATCCTGACAATAAGCTGTTCCTTAAACACTCAAACTCTTGAATCTGTGTCTGTGTTTGGAGTTTCCCTGAGTTCATCGTAACAGAAAATGGAGTGGTTTATTACATAATTGTGTCTTTGAGAGGCCTATTAACTTGACGCGTACATACAGTACATACACTGATAAAATAAAACTCAAATTGATAACTTACAATTACCTGAAATAGGCATAGCTTTTCATTTGTGCATCATTTCATTTGATTGTTTTGCTGCTTGCACATGTAGTAATATAATCTTTGCCTTATGCCTAGAAAATGTAATTTGGGAATATTCAAACCCTTTCATTGCTGGATTCATACATTTATGTGTGCGCATATTTCAGGGTCACAAAGTGATAGACCGTGAACCTTTGTTGTGATCCACAGTAAAGAAGCTCAGAGAAAATAGAAAACAATGAACCAAAACCTGTTCCCCCTGACAGGTGACAGAGACCAACTTGGACTGCACTAGAGCTTGACCCATGACACAAACAATGTTTCGACAAATCAGAGGAACTGAAACCAAAAAAAGGGAAATGTTTACGTCTGTGTTTTCTACAGATACCTTATGGTGTCATTGAGGAGAGGAGAGGTTGAAAGTACTATTCTGGATATCAAAATAACAGATGTTGGCTTGCTCAAACTAAATTGACCCATGCAAAGAAATCCCTTTTAAGGTCAGTAAAACAACTTCCCAAACAAAAGCGTCTGCTAACTGCTCGCGTGTTCATCCTTCTTCAATGGCAGACGAGTGAACTCTTCACTCGGCAATAAGACTCTAAATATTTGTTTGTTTGTTTTTGTACTTTTCCTCCCCCTACAGTGCAATGCGAATTGTTCCTCGAACAGTCAAATAAGCATGGTTGTACATGGGCATGCTAATTAGCTCCTCAACGTGATCCTAAATAGAGGCCTCAGGCACCAGTTGTGCCTTCATTCAAAGCATTGCTGGCTATAAATACTGAAGCAAGCTACTCCACTGCGGGGTACAGGGAACCCCAGCTCTTTACAATGTGCCCCATGGTAACGTCTGGGCCCTCATTTTGATTTATTTTTTAAGGGAAGTGACTTTATATTAAAGTTACTTGATATGAGAGAGAGAGAGAGAGAGAGAGAAAGAGAGAGAGAGATAGATGGAGAGAGAGAGGAAGGATTAATAGGAAGGATTAATAACAATAGTAAAAAATAAAAGTATATATGTAATAACTTTTTAGTTACTACAGATGTTAAGTTGCTGCTATCTCTAGTGCACTTTATTTATTGTCCATTTAATCTGTTGAATAAACTAAAATTATATAAATAATAATGAATGTATAAATAGTAATATAAAGTGTGTGTGTGTGTGTGTGTGTGTGTATTATAAAAAGATAAATTATAAAGGACATACATATGTAAGGGATCAACTTTGATAGGCTAGCCTAGATTGTATATTGGGTACCTGCAACATGTCTATGGGCATTAGCTTTTGTTTCCTGAGTCCTTTAATTCACCTATCTACTCGAACTGCAAAAATAAATTTGACTGCACAAAATGTGAATTGTTATTTTGTGATGCAAGTGGATTTAAGACCGAAGCACTGTGTTCTTCTTAGCGTGTTAATGCACGGAAACAGCATTTGTCTGATGCTTCAGCCATACAGATGTGTGGGTGCTTGAGCAGACGCACAATAATAGATTGCTTTTAGTGCAATACAGATGTTCTATAGACTTTTACTGGTTGAGTGAGCTTAAGATGGATCATGCTCCACTGCTACACAGTGTGTGGTGGTGGCTCTTTAGAATCCCACAGCAATTTAAATCAGTCTGAACTAATGATAACTGCTAAAGCTCATATGCTCATATCTAGGGCATTACAATATAGTAAACAATATTCATTATGTTTTATGTAAGGGATAATGTATAGAACGCCGGTCATTATCGGGAAATAAGCCCAGACAGGGTGAACTGGACACCGACGCGAAGTGGAGGTGTCTTGCTTCACCTTGAAGGGGCTTATTTTAGTTAAAATATTATCTTATTTTAGTTTAGTCAATTAATCGAAATAATATTTTCATAGTGGTTTTGTTTTCTTCCTTCTCCCTCCATACTTCATGCTTCATGTTACAGACATTATTAATAACTACTACCAACCAGAGATGGCTTGAGCGTGTGTATGTGTGTGTGTGTGTGTGTGTGTGTGTGTGAGTTGATGCTCATAGAAAAAGAGACACCCTCTTCTAGCAGTGCTGGGAATCACCGGCCTCTACGTAAGGCCTTTGTGGATGGACCGCCAGCTGCCACAGTGGAAACTTGGCTCGGCTTCTTGTCCGCTTCCAAATAGACAGATGCTTACAAGCCGTGGGCTTCACATCATAATAAACACTTTAGTCAAACACCAGGGGTTTTCTCTTACGTATATACTGCACGGCCCTTGCCTGAGGACGGGATCAAAACACACAAGCACAGATAGTGTCTGACGCATTCGAGCTGTTCGGCACGTTAGAACACCATATGATAACTAGCCGGGAAGAGGTCCTATGATACACCCTTCACCTGATACTGTTTGGTTTTCAGGAATGAGTGTAGAACTGTACAGTGTGTTAGTCTGGTTGATTTTTGTTGACCTGCAGCAATGAGCTGGTTCCAGCAGATTCAATGGTGGGAAAGGGGCTTTCGAGAGAACATATTTGTAACTACTTTATTTATAACTACTTAAGATACCAATGTCCACTTACAGGAAACAAAACATTGAACATTTTGGGAAAAGTAAGTATGCCACACCATATTTTGTATCCACAAATCTCCACTTGTTCCTCAAACCAATTACTCTCAGAGTAATGTATTACTATTTTTGAAACAATGTTGTACAATTCTTTTTGGAACAATGTTGTAGAATTTTTTGGGAACATTGTTGTAGGATGGTTTTTGTATTATGTTTATGAACATATGCTAAAACAACCACATCACAGTGCAAGTGATCACGTGTGCTTTTTGAATGGCCCAAAAAGCCAGCCAGCCCTACAGGTTTGCCCCAGGTGAGTACAAGCAAGAAAGTGTGTGTCATGATTAGATGAAGAAATTTTAATGATAAACGGAAGTTGTTGCATCATGACATAGTCATATCGTAAAACTTCTTCATTACAAAATCAACTCTTCACTATGCATGGATAATTCAATGACGGGTTAAGACAAAAGTGTTGAGTCAGAAACAGGGAACATTAAGAGTATAATTTCAGTTCAGAACACTATTATATTTAGGAGTTTGTGCTCTGTTTTAGATTCATCCATACCAGTTGTTTTGGATTAAAAAGTAATTAGCAAACATGGTGAATCATTTTATGAGAGCAAACAGCCATTTGATACATTTCAGTTTACAGTACAGTGCGTTGTTTTTACTCAGTAAGTACACATGTGTTTATTTTTTAAAATAACATTTTGTACAAATGGAGAGGCGGTAACTAAATGGACCACATATCAGAAGACAAAAAAGCAAAAGATTGTTTTGCATAACATAAGTTGCAAAACAAAAGTCCCATGGGCCTCCGGAGTAGCTGTGTCCCCCCCCCTCGGGATGGAGGAGGACACAGGACAGCCACGTCACTGTTCCTTGACCTTAGTTTAAAAATGGAAGCGAGCAACTCAAGGATACTCAGACAGGGAGGGAATGTTTATCCGTTGACAGCCTATCAGGGCCCGGGGCTCTTTCAGGCATACCCGGGGTGAGTCAATGTTTACACAGCGTTGGCCAATCAGCGCCTACGACTGTCACTCTAGGCCCTCCCCCACTTTGCCTGCCCTACTGTCCGGATTGTACTTAATGGGAAGCAGGCTGACAGGTCATGAGTGAGAAAAAGAGAATAGCAGCGTTAGCATAAGAACGAAAATCAAGACCGTGTATCAACAAGGAGCTATGGGATACACAGATTGGCACACCAAAAGTTTCAACATACTGTTAGAGACTATGGAGATAAAGTGAGTGGATAATTTATCTTTGTAAAAACTGCATTGGTAATGTGAAAAAGTAATATTATCTAAATGATTTTTAAAGTATAATAATAATAATAATAATATTAATAATGCTGTTGCTTTTTTTGTTCTTCAGAAAACAATGGAAAACACCAATGAGAATATTTTTCAAGATGAGCCCTAACCAGGCCAAAGCCAAAGGAGAGATGAAAAGCAAATCTCACAGGTAAAGCCAAGGAGCGTCTCTCAAGAATCACCACGAGTCTCGACCTGCATGCAATACTCTTAACAGACTGTACTCATGACCAATGAAGAAAGTATATTGTGCAGTCTGAAACCTGCACTAAAAATGATCATTGCAGTAGTATTTTGGGATTTTAAACAACAAATACCTCTATTATATCTATTAATTTCTCCCTTGACATGCTTATAACGAGTTGTGACAGAAGTTTTATTCAGGCTGATTATCTTTTTTTGCTTTCATTTAACCATTCAAAATATCTTTCAGTCTAATTGTAGCTTTAGTTTGACTTGAAAGACTTGAGCTAGATAGGCATGCGGAAGCTCATGACGTATGTCTGTTCTCCCTCAGGCCAACAGTGGATGACGTGCATCAATGGGCACAGTCACTGGACAAGCTACTCGCTCATAAATGTGAGTATGATTATAGGCGCATGATTGGATGAAATGGCTTCAAAGGTCACACTTTCTTCAGAGGGCTATTTTTAGGAAACATTGATGATCATGAACACAAACAAAACAAAATGTAGAAATAAGAAAAAAGCGACGTGCTGTTATGTCACCTGCCTACATGCCTTTTATGACCTGGCCGTTCCGATTTTAAAATTGCCTTCTCTCACTCTCTTTGTTCTCCCCTTCTGCAGATGGTAAAGCCGTCTATTGTACTTTCCTGAAGTCCGAGTTCTGTGAAGAGAACATAGAGTTTTGGACGGCCTGCGAGGATTTCAGGACAAGCAAATCAAAAAGGGAGATGGCGTTGAAGGCGAAACACATTGCTGAAGAGTTTGTCAAAAGTAATGCACCCAAAGAGGTAATAACCCATTCAATACGACCCAGATATTAGGCAGACAGGACAGTATTTGATGACAATATATTAGTGGGTGAGAGTTTGAGAGAAACATGGCCTGGTTAATCCCCCTATCTTCCTCGGTTTGCAGATCAATCTGGACTACGACACCAAAAATGGCATTCTGCAGAGCCTGGCAGAACCCAGCGGCAGCACTTTCGTGGCCGCTCAGAGGAAGGTGTACAGTCTGATGGAAAACAACTCCTACCCTCGCTTCCTCCTCTCTGACCTGTACCGGGACCTGCTGCTGGACGTCAAGACACGGGGCAAGAGGAACTAGCTGGCTGCCTACAGGGAGCCCCAGCATTCACCTTCTACCACTGGGGCCTGATGTGGGGGAGTTTGATGTTGATTCCAGACACTGGCCTAACAGACTCTGATGCAAATCCAAGTTAGGAGCAACACACGAACCAGAGGATGATAAAAAAAAGACTAAGAAGCTACATTGCATGCTGGCATGTTTTTGCCACCTGTGAAAGAAGTCAAGGTGTTGTCAAGGTTATGTTGCTGTGTGTTCGTTTCAATACGTCCTCCATGAAAATGGAGAAGACAGCAATATGAAGATGTTTATTGCCTACATTGTGGAGGACATATTTGCACTGATGCTCATACTTTCTGTTTTTGTTTGAAGCTTTTTGCATTTTGTTTGAGTGTATTGTAGGTTTCTGAATGATGAATATATGCATACAGACACTGTCCATTCTGTCCAATTTTTTAACTATTGACAAAGTCAAACTAACTTATTATTTTGATTGCCTGTTGTCATTTACAAGGGTGTCTGTGACACCATAGGCCATGGTTGTAAGATATGAATATAAGTTTTAATGGATGTGACATTGTGCCAGGGGGCAGCCGGGTTGCTCCATGAAAGATGTTTTTATTTACTTTGTGGAAAATAATGAATTTCTACTCAAATAAATCAAGTTTTGTACAAAACAATTGATGACTTATTTACTTCCAAACCTTTAAAGATGCTGAATGTATGATTTAAGAGCTACCTTCCTGAGTGTAATTCTGTGAAATGCTTGAAGACTATCTGTTGCGGTTCACTGTTGTGGTTCACTGCACCTATGCCTCTGTATGAGACGGTTCTGATTTTAGACCACTCTTGGCTCATATCTGATTGGTTTGGGGGAATCCATCTTGGTTTATCAGAGGTTACTCAAATGCAACACTTCACAAGGGTGGTGAAGGGAGAAAGGGAGGGGACTTTTTTTTCCAAGTCGCTTATTTCGCTTATAGGAACAATTTGTAACAGGATATGAAACATCAGGCACACTAGACAACCTCAAAGTTAAATCTGCCGTGCTTAGACACACAGAAGCTTCATGACCAATTTTACACTGATATACATAAATGTACCATTGATAACAGGCGAACACTGTCTTTTTCATGTGACTCTGCACCCTACAGTATACATACAGTTGGTGCAGGCAGGAGGTTAGAGGATGCAGCGCTGCAGCGGCCCGAAGGAGAGCAGTGTTATTGTGTGTGCTGTGGTGCACTAGAGACACCCCTCGCTCGCTCTATGAGCTCATCGTAGAGGGGTTGAGCAGACCAGGGCACCATTGTGTAACTCCTAACTACACCAGACACCATGGCTGTGTTCCGATATCCGATATACTTCCATGAGTACACTTGCACGTAGCACACTATCCGCACTGACTTAAGTGCGCTGATTTTCAGATGTCAGTGTCCTTCCAAATCGAATACTCCATGGTGCACTACCCGGAAATTACGATCGCGACTGCCGCCGTGGCTCCTACCCCGCAATAAACATCCCGCTTTGAACAGTGAACTATTTACGCATAGTAGCTATAAAAAGCTATAAAAGCTACAAAATAACTAAATTAATGCAGGCTATGTGGAAAATGTTGTCTCAGCCCGGCGCCGCCTTTTCTGCTACGTAGCTAAGATGGCTGCCATTGAATACGAAAAGTGTGCATCGATCCACACTTTGCGGTTTGACCGCTTTGAGTACACCATCCGGGTCCTTTAGGTACACTTCTTTTTGCCCGATCTGAATTGGAACGCCCTACCTACTCAAACTAAGCATAGTGAGTGCGGATAGTATGGATATCGGAACACAGCCCATGTCTGTGTGACATTACACAGGTGCAATGGTGCCCCCCTGTGCTGCAGTACACACAGAGGCCTGCTCTCCAACCAAAACCACCACCGCAGTTGTCATCCATGCCCAGCTCGCTACTGCTATTAAGGTCCATCAAAAGAATGATTTTACAAGGTAAAATGATGATTTTTGAATGATTTTTTTCAGGTAAAATGACAACAGGTGATTCATGTGGTTTTTATATTTTACTTACTTACTTACTTATTTTACCAATAAAAGTTCAAGATGAGATAAAATACTGCATTTGCATAATATATATGCTACTGAAATCCAACCCACAATGGTAGTTTATGTATGATCAAATACCTAGTACACTGCATGGCCTATTAGATGAACCTGTTAGGTTGGGGAAAATGGAACTCTGACGACCTACCTCGGTGACATGCGCTGGCCCAGGCTAATATAGTAGGCCTACAACTATAAAAACACGTATCTCTCTGCTACGTACAGCCTGTTCTAATGTCACCACTCAAGTGTTGCTGGTTGCCATGGGAAACTTAGCAACAGCGCTGCAAAATTGAGTCAGGGCAGTACACGAGGTGCGTATGTAAACAATGAAGACAAAAATAGAACGAGCCACTGTTTTAGTTTGTGGACTACACATCTAGATTACGGTACACTACAATGTACTATACGCAGTAAATTCACAAGACTACCAGGTTCCCCTAGAGGTATTTAAAGCCATAGAGAGAGAACATTCTTTACAGTCTTCAGCATAAGTCACTCTCAGGCTTCTCAGTTATATTTACCAGTCAGAGCTTTTATACCATCAACACAGCTTCAAGACATCAAGTTCACAGAGTACTTTGAATGCTGTCCACATTTAATCCAATGGTACAAAGGGAGACCATGCACAGAATCGCTGGTCTGTCTTTACATGAAAGCAGGCAATAACCTTTAACTGAAAGAAAACACCATTACATGATGTCCATGAGGGGTCTAGGTATCAACCGTTTGCGTCTTCTCTACAAGTGCCTCAGTGCTTCAACATCATCTTGCCACTGAGTTGTTTGAAATAAACAAAGTCTTTCAGGACTTAAATGTGGTCAGTTGACTACTACATGAGCTGTGCATGGTAAAGTACCACACTGGCCTTTTTCTTTATTAATATGACTAGTTAAATGTAACCAACACGCTGAAGACAGCGGACAAAGAATGCATACAAAACTAACTGCAGTTTGAAAAAATAGATCAATAAAAAAGTAAAAGAAAAAAAACAAAACTCAAACATCTAGACATTTTATTATGAAAATAAGACAACATTTGAACACGGCTTTCCTTCAATCATGCAATGCAGCTGACAGACATATGGTCAATTGGAGGGTGTTTCCTTTCGTAATATATACACTCAGTTCAATCTTTTCAGTCTATCATGGCACCTGATGTGTCTAGTAAGACATCAGAGTCTTGATGGACTATTGACCGGGATTGTATTTGTCCGTGCATTTGTTGAATATGCCTCCGTTTAGGCCTGCAAGTGTAGACAGGATGATGGTGGTTGGGTGTGCGTGTGTTTTTGGGGGCAGCGACAATGCTGCAGTCTGATCTCACTTGGCCTCCTGTGCTTTCTTGGCACTCTGCTTCTCTTTGGCCTTCGTGGAGACAAGACACAGAAACATCAGAGGATGTTGTTTTGTGTATGAAACAGCAACAACAGCCTAGTAACAATGTTACTTTGCTTATTGTTGAAGTTAAAATACAACAACGTAATTATACGAATTCATCACTGAGGGCAAATGTTCTATTGAGCTGTTGGTACATGATAGAAAGATGAACACAGCCATGTGACACTGCAAAATCAGTAAGCCTTTATCACAGAGGGATAATATCAGGGTTGAAAACAAGTGCAGTGCATAACGTTATGAGTCTGTAGGTTTGCCAGGCAGTGGCCATCATTAAGGCCATAAGATACAACTGTGGTCTCCCCTAGTAAAACACCTCTGTAATAAAGGCCCTTTCTGCCATCTAGTGGACATCTTTAAAACTATTCAGACAATATCCTATTTTCACTATGGTCTTAGGGAAAATAACATTCATCAGGTAAACCCCATTTTGTAGTCTGGTGACCATCTGTCAATGCCTTATTTGAAACAAATGTCACAACATACATACCTCCCCTTGGTTAAACAGCTTAAAACTTCCTTAAGACAAGCATCAATACAAACAAAAATAATAGTATTAGTTACCTTCTCCACTAGGGGTATCAACTGTTGATGCTCTGCTAGTGTTTTTAGTAGCTCCATAATGAAAGGTAGGTAGTTATGCTTTCGTCGAATATTCTCAACCTGTTAATGGCAGGAGAAAGAGATTAGCCATTAGTCTATTACTCAGTATTTGAACTTGCTTGCAAGAGGGTTGAAGTAGAAGCACAGTAAGGAAGCCCATCCATTATTCCATATGCATTTTTGTGCCAAAAAATACCAAAAAACCAAACTCATGGTCTTTAGTTCCTATTCTATTCAATACATGTTTACTGTGTGAAAGCTCAAGTGGATCAAACTTTAAAGTGTGATCCACTTGCAATGTGAGCAAATCACAATCACCCAACATTGCGAAGCGTCATCTTCACAGACACAAGAATACCATTATAACATTGTCACTTTGAAATGATTGCATGTGCTACATTGTAGTTAGTTAAATGAATCAGAAAAGCTGAGAAAAGGACATGCCTGCAACTGTTCAACGATAGCACTTAATGCACTGGATGAGGAATACTGGATGATAATACTTATCATGCACACATTTTTCGATCAATAGCTTATGTGCTGAAATGGTATGCTTTGTTGTCATACCTTTATTAAGAACCATAAAGATTAATACAAAAAAATTACATTATGGAGTGCATAACAGTTGAAGTTGACTATGAATACAAGTGGCTCCACTTCTTTTATCAATTGAAATGCATGGCAAAGTACCGCATGGCGATGTAATGCAAAGCATATTTTGTAAAACGTGATGGACATCCAAAATTCTTAATGAAATTGTAATTGTTATTAAGGGTGTGCATTAAGCATCAGAAAATTATGTTCCATGAAATTGCCGGAATATGTGATTCAGTTTTAGCCTAAGTGAAGGCCAAAACTATATTTGTGTATTGTTTTCAGAGTACCCTGGGTTGCCAGAAATGAAAGAACCTGGCACACAAATACATCATGCTGCAGCCATGGGAGCAAGATATCTTTCTCCAATATTGTGAACTTGGACTGCAGTTCCCAATTTAAACGCTTGGTGTCAATGTTAAATATTGTTCCTTTAATTATTTGACCAGTACATCCAAGACCATGTCCGTAAAATACAAAACATAAACATAGGTTTGGACATCTCTCAATTAGAACCAACTATCATAACCAATAGTGGTGGGGGAAAAAAATCTATTCTTTTCAGTATCACGATATTTTGGGTACGCAAATATATCAATAAGGTATTGAAATATTTAATAATAAATAAAAAAAGTAGCATTATTTTTATATTTTATTTGTTTGTACTCTGATGATAGCATGTAGCCTGTTGACCAACTCATTTTTTCTGAACAAAATTGCCAATATTCTCAAATTAATTTAACATTTTGGTTGATGACCTTGCAGCCAACAGGACTGGACTCAACAGTACTGGAGCAGTACACATTTGTTTATTTTTCTCAATTTGATTGAAGCTCTTAGTTACTCTTATTTATATGATTACTCTCAGGTTTATGTTACTCTATTAAGTCTGCTTTATGTTACTCTATTGTATTTCAATAATTTCAATTTAATAATTTTGTTATGTGCTGGGAGCTCAGCATTCATATCGCAGAATTGAATTGCAATACTTGCTGTATCGCAAAATCGCAATAATATTGAATTGTGGCCGAAATAGCGCAACACTATCGAATCGTCACATTTTTGCCAATTCCCAGCCCTAGTAACCAACCTTATATCTTTTGAGTTTCTGATTCTCCTCCTCAATAAGCAACTGGTATTTGGCAATCTCTGACTGGATGGAGCTGAGAAAAGTGCTACTCTGGTCTGTGTCCATTGGTTCGTCCTGTGATGGGAGACAAGATGCAAGACGTTTGAGACAGAGGCTTCAAGAACATGTAGAACAAGTCATGCAACTATAAATCCCCCAAATTACAGTATTAGTTGTACAAATTGTACACGGTGAGATACTATATAGTGTACATTGCATCCGTACTTTGGGCTAGTAGTAGGGATTTAATTATATGTATATAAAATACATTTTTGCAGTGTTCAGCAGGCAGTACTGAGTGGGCAGCTTGACCCCACTTGCCTCTGTAAGCTGGGTCTGAAGCTCTGCTATCTTCCGCTCATACACCATCTTCCTGTCCGAAACGATGGCCATCAGGTTGAAGCGGATCTCCCCTTCACTGTACCTTTTGGTGGGGACGGCAGGGTAAAAGAGGGACCACATATTAGGCACTGCAGTAATCCAACAAATAGACTTGCATACTTAAAAACAGAAACAAAAATCACAAAAGGAAAGAACACTGTGTTTTTGGACACCGTAACATTTCATGTAACCGAGAATAGCAATTAGTAGTTCAACTAAACAAAGAAGGATACTCACTTCTGTATTCTCTTCTCGATCACTGGGCGAACTGCATTGATCCAGTCATCCTGGTTGCAAACACCTAAAAAGAAAAAGCATCAACAGCTTAATAAAAAAAATCTGTCAGAAGTCAACATCTGGCCATGGCCCTAGGATAATGTGGCATCATAACCGGTTCTGGTAATTGTCTTAATTCCACAAATATCCGGCAACATATTTCACCTACCCAAGTCAATGGGTCCCTCCCGGAGTCCATCCAGCTCATACAGTCTACCATTGACAGGGACGTAGCTGACAAAGTGAAAGGCATCCTCATCCTTCGCTGAAGACTTCGCATCAAATTCAAACATTTGCTGTCTGATAAACACAAAGTCAACAACATGAATCATGGATGAGATTGTAAGACACCGCATCACTCACCCTATGTCTGACATTTTATAGAGCAAATGATTTATCAAAAGAAATATCATAGATTAATTTACAACAGAAATAAAAGTTTCCTATGTAACAACATCGCTGCGTAATGCTTTCATAACAAGCTGCTTGCTGAAGCTTACCTGGCAAAGCCGTTGTGAACTTGTCTGATAACTTCAGAGTTGCTTAGAGCCAGTCCTTTCATCTAAAAACACAACAAGTCAGAAGAAGTATGGCACTGCTGCATAAACCAGTCACAGCATGAACAGAGTGCTGGCAACAATCATAAAGTTGCAATGGATTGGGATGTTCTAATCTAAAAGGAAGCTGGGTTAATGAGCAACATCTTGGATGTCAAATAAGATACTTAAAGTCACAAGAACAAATTCAAGGAGAATGAAGAACAAGATTCATTATGAAAATAACTGTACATACTGCAGCGTCAAAACTTTGTGAGAACTCTCTGAACTCTGTCAGTGTTTCCCCCAGCAACATGTCAGAGTGGGAGCAGTTGAGCAGCACACTGACTAGGGCCTGGGTGGCACAGGCATTGTTTATGACCTGGGAAAAAAAACACACAGTGAAATAAGATAAGATTTAAGATTAAGATGTAAGATTTATCTTTGGAAAAAAAAGTATATAAACAAGCATCAAAATGGAAAACCAATTTACATATGAGAATATTCCAGCAAACCTGTTTGGCAAAGAAGATATTTTCTAGCCTCGAATCTTGTACTATTGACCCGGCAGGCTCCTCGCCTGGCTGCCACTTGAACAGGAAAATCAATCCATGAACTGGTCTGGAAAACAAGTGACAAACTCAATTCCCCGTCGATACCGATTTGTGTCAGCAATTCAGTGGGATGAAGATGCGTGTTGTGGTCATCCTACTTGAGGTTGTCAAAGTTCTCTGGCTCCATACTCCATATCTCCTCAACCTGGGCACCTTTACAGCCTGATAAGAAACACCACACGGTAGTAGTAAATATATTGTATAAATTAATACGTTTCAGCAGATTAACAGTAAGCATTCGCAATGCACAAACGGCGAGTCTTGCATCACCGCCTGGTACACTGGACGCTGAGTAACGCTAGCTCGCTAACGTACTGTGTGTTATTCGATGCTACATCTTGTTCAATGTGGAGGGAACTGGAAAGAATGAGCTCAAGCAAACCCGGCCGATAGTCTTGTCGATCATCAGGAATCATTCATTTCTTCCGTGACATCACAAAAACATCCTTGCTTGTGACAGTATGACAAGTCTGCAAGATGACAAGCTCCTGGTATGCTAACCGCTAACCGAGCTAGCCTTGTTTGTTACCACGTTAGATACAACAACCTCTCGACCACGTACCGAAGCCTTTGATCAGCTCTGTGAACACTCCCGGGTCACTCTCCATCAGACACCATTCCCCTGCACTTCCAGCCATGGTTCTTTCTGGTCTAATCAAACGTGCACACGCACCGACAAAACAAAAAAAGTAGCTGTGATGATAGTGCTGCTAGAGAGGCTACACTCAGTGGCTCATTCTCTTCAGGAGACCCAGTGACGTAGACGAGTACGGTGGTGCGCCGTGAGGTGGCGCGCGTTTTGCGACATAGCGCATCGCTTTACGTTGGTTAATGCGGAGATCAGGTGTTGACATTACCTCAATAAGTTAAAAAATAATATAACTATTTTCTTGTTACTGAAGGATTTAATTGGAATCATAATTGTCAAATGTCATCACCATATCAAAGGAATATTTTCTGAATATACCTAAAGAAATAAGGTAATACAACGGTGCAGTAATGAATGCATAATATAGGCTGGTTTATGTTGTTCCAAGTCAACAATCATAAACAAGAGGGGTAAACAAGAGCTCCTTTAATTGCACATTATAGTTTTATTTGTTACACCACTTCAGCTCCAGTGAAATGTGTAGGACTATTGCAAACATGGTCCAGTGTAATGACATGTAGCATCAGTGTGCTATAAATTAAAACGTTGCGTAATTATTTAAAATATGGCAGCTTTAATAAGACTGTACAACCATAGATAAGACAGATAAAATGGTAACGTAACTTCAAGTATTCAATGTATTTCTATAAACAAATAACATGGTAATACTTAAGCAATGTACTATGTTGAGAATACAATCAAAAGTACATTCAATAAATAGAGGTCCGGATAAAACTGCAAGAACGGTTAGTCATTTAGTCGCTTCAAAATGGCCGCTGCCCGAGCCTTCAGAGTTAGAGGATGTACAGCAGGGAGCACACTGTTCGATGAGGGGCAGTAGCTTCCCCTGCTGATGGAGCTGCTGGGTGTCCGAGCCACCTCCAATGCAGTTCCCATTGATGAAGACTCTTGGCACCTAAAGAAATGGCACAACTCTTTTTTAAACCACATTCCTTACAAAGTTTGAAACGAGTATTGCCACGATGTTTCATGCAATTGACACTGCAAATGGATAACATTTTATTTATCCAAAAGGCATGTTTCAGCAGCCGACAGAACAAGTGGACAGATCAATGTGGATAAGATAGATAACAATTCTTTCTCTCAGTATGTACAATAATGTACATTACAATGTATGTGCAATAAAGAAAAGCAGCAGAAAACAATATTCTGCCAGCATATGGAAATAATAAGAACAGTGCTCATACAAGTACGGTGTGAGGTTGTTTTAGGAATTTATATTAGGGTTATAACACATTCTAGGTTATCTATTTGCCTAGAGCAATATAGACATGCACTTCAATATACATACAACCTTCTTTTACTCTGCCATGGGAGAGCAAAGTATATTGTTACTTTATTATTAATAAATGAAACAGCCTTACCGTTCTGGCCCCAGTCATCTGAGCTAAAGCCTCTTGCATTCTCCTCCCATCATTATGCTCATCCAGCTCAATCACTTTGTAATTTGCACCGATTTCATTAAACACATTTTTGGCCATCCTACAATATGGGCAGGTCGTCTTGGAAAATATCACAATACAGTTATGTGACACAACCTCCTGAAATGACAGAAAAAAAACAGGTTAAAATAAATGTATAAAACAAATCTGAACTGTCCTAGTTATTATGCCCTTGTTCGGTCCTTGTATTGTTAAGTTTCTACACTCTCAAATCAAAGTTGATTGAAAAGCAAAGCCATTTTAAATCTTGGAAACGTACAGAAAGGTCCAAATTCATCCCAAAATAGTTTCAGCTAATGAACATGAAAAAAGGTGGTTTGTGAGGGCAGCTTTCAAGATACCCTAATGGAAATACCACAACAGTCAAAAGAATCTCACCTGGACGTATTGTGAACATCCTGGGCCAGGCAAACCAGCAGATGAGGATGTGAAATTCCCCATTCTGAAAAACAAACACGTTCACCATTCACTACAGCTTACTTCAACGTTCATTTTTTCAAATGTTGCAACATGATTTGTCTCAAGCCACCCAGCAATCATTGTTAATAGCAATTGACCTTCGAAACTTGAAGACATCATAGTAAGACACGGATCTTTGATTTAAAATAATACTGAACACCATCCGGAAACCTTTAGCCCGGGATATCATTGCCTCCATGATTATATGGACAGATCGTTTGAATATACACATTTGATTTTGCCATATATGTTGGTCATTATCTGACCAGGTGCACTTTGACTATGTATTATGTGCTTAGCCAGGATTAGTGGTTGATTTAAAACTCGAATTGTCCACTTGTGTGCGGCGTGGGTCATTCAAGAGAATATAATAATATACCACAGGCCAAGTACCAAGTCGATATGAGTAGTTCATATAACAGGACAGTCACTAAAACATGCAGACCGTTAGTAGAACATGCAACTATATTACATATAACTTATATATGCAGACCTTCGGCAACCGTCCCTTGCGAGTCTAGAGAGACACCCCCCTCGAGCAAACATCGCTAAAAATATGAGCAAACAATAGTAAGGCTTTTGGACAAAAGGAAACATGCGGCTACGGTTAAAGTGATTATACTAGCTGAAAACAAGGTGTCTGGAAAGGCTGCTAGTTACTATCACCTCTTTGTCCCTCTGTTTACTATTATATCATACCTTACGTGATCCCCGGAAGTAGTTCCTTACGCATGAAGCCCACTGCGTCTAGGGGCCGCTAGGGGCCGCTAGTGGTACCCTTCATGTTATGACTCACCCTGTGTTCCAATACTTACTACCATACTATTTAGAATGCCAGAAACATATTTAGTATGTCATAGCATGGAAAATATAGTATTCCAAAATACCAGGATGGTGTACTACATCCAGTCCCGTTTCGCAGAATGCAAGCCAGCATGCTTTTTGGGCTATTCTGCCCCACAATCCTCTCCGCAGCAGAAGATATGCCGGTGGCAGATGTTTTAATCACCTGTAGTACGTCACAATTGTATGCATACTGTGTGCAACAGTACGTACATTGTAAAGGTAGCTGCAGTACGAACTACAAATCAAAATAAAAAAAAGTGTGCGATTTGGAACGCAGCTTGATGGAAGACCCATCTTCGTGCACCTGTACACTGATGCCATGACCGACGCACCCTCCATGGCCCCGCAACGACGCGCTGGACGTCTGGTGGTGTTTCATCTATCCATGGATAATCCACGCACAACAGTATGACGAACCTAATACTAATAACAACAAGCACGCAATAGAGTTGTTGCGTTATATATTTAAAACACGAAGCTTGATATTTTAACCGGCTATAAAGTTGGCATAGGCTATAAAGTAGTAGTAAAGCAGAGTTGCATTTACACAAGCAAATTAGCAAACATTAGCAAAAGAAAGCCAGATGATTTTCAAAATGTAACTTTGCTTGCAGTATTTGTTCGTGACATATTCGATATGGGCTACCCCTTTTGTTTGAGTTGATCAAATTAAACGAATGTTATAGAGAAGGTTGATAAAATAGCTTTAGCTCTATTGCACGAGTTCCCAAGGCTTGAATAAGTTATCCCGGGCCAAGAGTCACCTATATTTAATAATTGTACGGTTTTTGTACAACTGAAAAATGTTTGATGCAACCAAATCTACATAAAACGCTTTGTAACCTTGTGGTAGAATTGTAACCTTATCATTATACTTGAAAATGAAAACGTGGACTGCTCAGCAGAGACTCTTCTGAGAGTCATGTACAATATCTGATCAGTCCCTCCTACTCCCCAAACGCAATGTCAGGTCTGAGCTGTGAACAGTAACCAGTCCCTGGTCCCTTCCCAATACCCACACATCCGAAGCAACCCATCCAGGCACCGCTCTTGTGAGATGACAACACCTGGGAACGCGGTGAGAGGAAAAGCCTGTTTAGATTTAATATACACTGTGCACTGTGCAGGATTATATTAAGACAAATTACAAAGTCATAGCAAAGATGGAACCGGTGGCTGATACATCAGTCAGCTGTAGTATGAAGTTTTGCCAAGGGCCTAAATTATTCTTGGGTGCCTCCTAGACAGCAGCTGTTCTTTAAGTTGAGGACAAACAATTCAATTTGATTCGAACAGTGACCTTTGGCTGCAAATATGTGTGTCCGTGTTTGCGTGCATGTGTATGTTGTGTGTTTGGGTCATGCAAAGGCATATTTCATCCATATTTTTTTATGTTTGATAGTTGAAATGAAAATTATAATTATTCTATATATTTGCCTAAATCGTTCTTGCTAGGCTCAAAGTCGATTTTTTATCAACACATTGCATTGCTTGTGATAAATATTAATATAATGTAATAAATATAAAATAAATATAATTATAAGTAACCGATATGGTGGAGTTAAATGTACAGTAATTGCTCAGAAGAAATACTGGAAGTGTATTAATCCTAATACGGTAATTCCAACATACATCTTCCTCAAAGTACTATACATGAGAGAAAGCACATTGTTACTTTCCATCCCTATGTCCTCCCTGTATATTTCTCTCTCTGATCCATCTTGCTCATGTAGTCACCTCAGAGCACAGCAAATGGCGAAGCTGTGCAGGTTTGCTTCCTCAATCTATCTGTTTATAGTAGGCCTCCGTATTTGATTAGAATTGATTTACTGTTGCTAGTTCCAGTTGCTTTTAAACCAAGCAGTGTGATGGAGGAGAAAAATCAGTATTGTGTTCCCCATTGATCAAAGCTTGGCTCTCGGTCACAGCTTGATCGAATGCTATGAGGATTCTGCGTTACAGGCAATCGGCAAAGTGTGTAATTACTCATTTTCAGACAGCCCATCAATAAACTAACAGTAAAATCTATAGCACTTACCATCCAAATAAGTAAAGTGTTTGTCATTGTGATTTTTCATCCCCTGACCGTGAGTCAGCACACAGGCCGGACGGATTCATAGCTTTTCTCATATATGCAGTAAAGTCAAAAAAGCCCCTTCGCTCACATGACGGAAAGGAAAAACTTTTCGTTTGGCTGATGGCTGTTGAGTTAGCTTAAAAAAATGAAGGAACTAAAGTCCACATGGAACTGTACTACTGACGCAACTGACACAATGATGAGCCTGGCTGCATTTTCATCAACATGGCGCCTTCGAATGCTTCTACGGCCGCCTGATATCCGAGGCCCTGTGGCCCCCTGATGCAAAACAACAGACACCACGACGGCCATCTATTTCTCGGACAGCACAATTTATGGGACTATCACTATTAATCATTCGATGTAGACCATAGATTGCCCTTAACTCATCTGTTGCCCCAACCCGGTAGAAATGCAATTCCCTCCACTGCCTGGAGTGCTTATCGCGCTGAGCCACAGACGGACAGCCGCTGTCGCCGCACAGGCCTGATTTAATATCTGCTTGCATCCACATGCATATGCCTGGCACGTGTAATCAACCGTCAAGGTCCTGCAAGGCACCCCTATGAAATCCTGTAGCCTTTCCCCCTTTTCATAGAGTGTATATCGCCTGTAGGAACATAGCATAGCTCAAATCTAAAGATGAAGATTTTGCTTCCATACTGCCCAGAGAGGACGGTTTTTAGATTTAGACAGTTTGCACATGAGTTGCTTTGGGCTGATTTTATTGGCCCTGCTGCCCCCTGACAGACTGTCTCAGTTAATAGTGTGGATAGAAATGAATGTGCTCCGTGTGAATGTCAAGTATGGGTCTACCCTTCATCACATTTTATTTGTATGATCCTATTGTTTTAGAGTGTTACTAAATCATTTAGTGTAAAAAAGAGACAGCGAACAGAATTGGGTCGCATTTCAGACAGTACAACATGAAGTGTCTTTGACTCAAAGACTTGAGAGTGTATTCAGTACCTTTCTTGTGTGTACTTCTTTCTGGTGGGTCATCCTTAGTCATCTATTTTCCCAAAGTTTTGGACACAGTAATATGGCCACCAGTGGCTATTTGTCAAAGGAAGTTTACCACTGAGTGGGAAGGAAGTGTCCTCCCTACTGCTGTCAACATGAATTGTAGTTTTTGCTGTTGTTGCTGATGTTGTTGTGGTTGTTATTTGGGGGAGCAAGTGGTGGGCTGTACCCGTTGACACAAATTGGATTGGTGGCATGTCAGATCGGTGGTAAGACGTGTAAAGCGGAGATCTCCCAATCCTTTTGACATCCCACAGGGCTGTGTGTGTGTGTGTGTGTGTGTGTGTGTGTGTGTTGCATTTCTGACTTTCACTCTCAAACACACAAACTCACACACAGTCCCAGGAGTGGGCATGGTATGATATAATAGTAAACAGAGGGGAGGAATATGATAGTAAGCAGGGGGGCCAGACACATTGTTCTACCCTAGTCTTATTACTTTGAGAGTAACTGTATGTTTAATTTCATCCAGAAGCTTGATTCTTTTTTTTTTCGCCTTTATATTATCTCTCTAGACTTCATGTAACTGTAGTCGAGGGTCATATGTGCTTGCTTTATTTGACTCATAAAAAATATTATTATTAATACATTGTACATTATTTGTATTATTATTAGTAGTATAAGTAGTAGTAGTAGTAGTAGTCGTCGAATTAGCAGCCGCAGCAGTGTTGCAATTTTAGTTTATATCTGAAGAGGGCAGAGTTACCTTGTTGCAGTAGTGCGAGCAGACGAAGAATGCCATTCAGTGCCAAAAAATTCCAAGTTGTTTCTCAGCAATTCTAGTTCATCTGAGTTATTTTTCATCATTTAAAAATAAAGACACAGACGCACACAAACAATCATCTAACATTGCATCATTGGCATTCATTCTGAATTTTATGCTGGCCTGGAATACTGTTCAATGTACTTTGTATTCTTTGCAATTATCTCTGTATGGTCCACATGAACTTGATGCTATTCGGCATGAACTGGAAATATGACATTTGGAATGAAATGTAGTATTCAACTATATGGTTTGCAGCCCTCATGGCTCAGTATGTGGCCAGGGAGATGAATAAATATCCTGTCACTGCTGGATCTTTTTCTCTTTCTGTGTAGGTGGCCTGGGGCAGTAATGGCTGATGTCTCTCATTCCCTTTGGAGACCCCCACTCCATCTTCCCCCTCTTTCCATCTCTTCTTCTTCTTCTTCTTCTTCTACTTCTTCTTCTTCTCCTTCTTCCTCCTACTCTCCTATGTCTTTCAATAATCAGTTTTATCGGCTACTGCTCCCCTGGCCAAAAGGCAGGGCGTCAGTGGGTGTTTTGCACTGGTTTCTCTTGATTTGGGGATTGTGTTCTCCTTGCAGCGGATGTAAAAACCTCCTCACAAGTATAATAGGACCGGTACATAGATCAGAGCATAAAGGATGGCATATTTATTTCAGCACTTCAAGTAATGGTATTATTTAAGAGACATAGCCTTCTACACGTATTTGTCTTGCTCCTTATAACTTGGCCTCTGCTGCTTTGGTGAGTGTACCAGTCTATGACACATCAAAATAATAGTCACCCTGATAGGTTTTTTGATTAATAGCCTAGTGACTTCTGTTTTTCAATTAAGCTTTTATAATAATGAGCTTTCCACTTTTAATGACATCTGCTTCTTACGACTAAAGCAACAGCATTCTACATCAATTCATTACATTCCCTCATAATATACCAACTATTGGATGCATGAGGGGTCTCTACGGGCTCCAATATACTAGAAGACACACGTTCAGTCACAATGGTTTGTGTGAAGAATTGGTGGACAACAGTGACGATTTTTTCATATTATTTGGAGCCCCTCCCCCTGCAGTTACTTAATTAAACACTGACAATGACCACCTATCCATGGAGGTGATGGAGGTGAAAGTGTACTACCTCAGCAAACTCAAATGTGCTACAACCTACAGTTACAGTACAGTAGCAAAGTAGTAAGTAGTAGTAGTAAAATTGTAGTAGTAAAATTGCCATATTATTATTCCGGGAGTACATAGAGGGCTGTCTTGTTATCAGGCTTTTTTAAGCTCCCTAAAGGAATGCCCTGGAAAAACAAACACACTGATGACTATAGCCCGTCCCGAGAAGAACCCCACAGGCTGTCTCTGCGGGGGCCAGGCGTACTGAACCATTAGACGGTGCTGAGAGACAGCAGGGATTCAGCATACTAAATGTCACTGTTGACGGAGAAAGAGACCATCCTACCCTAAACACCACCTTCATAGCATAGACACTGGATTCAGTAGATGCATCATGGGCTGTAAAAACCATTAACAGGCATATCAAGTACAGAGCGGGAATATTAATTAGAATAATATAAATCTTTTATTCAATACAAAACCATGTATTTCTAGCTGCAGTTGCAGACACATGGACATTTTTATGCAGATTTCACGTAATCTTTTGTAGGATTTCAGGATTTTGTCAGTAATCGTGTGTGGTGTGTGTGTGCCACAGACACACGCTACCCCTCTTATATGGATATTAATCCCATATTGTCACAGTGTTATATTTACACATTAATGGAATTACCCACATAAACATACATACATACACATAAATGGCAAATTGAATGTTAAATTCAAGCATCATTCTGTCAGGGCAAAAGGTTCAAGAGATACAGATGAAGACTATTCTTTTACTTCAGCTTCTAGAGAAAGAAAACCCTTTTGGTATTATGGGATAAATGTACCATAACATCTAAAATACATATATAATCATTGTCTTGCCTACACGCTATAAATGAATCAAATAAGTTTGGAGAAAACACAGTCCTCAAAAACTATAAGAGTGACACCAACCATCAGCTGCCCCTGAGAATGAACCCAGTAACCCAGTATAAGACTGGGATACTGGGATGACTGTTGACCCCTAACAATGTGACCTCTCTATATCTAGCTTGCCTCATCCAAGCAAAAAGAGAAGGAGAGAGCTTTAGTTGGCCCAATATTTACCATAAACCATAGAGAGTTCTCTGTCAAACCAACTCAGGTTTTGTTATTACTTGTGTACATGTGATAATAAGCTCTTTATCTTTCAAACTGTGACTTTCTCTACCTCTCTAATTATGTTAAGTGTTAAAGTATTGCATTTTATCTATGACAGTATCTACGGAATACGAAAGTCGTACAGTATCTATATTAATTATGCTACAATCCCTTACTTTGAATCCCTGGTCAACAGAACTAAAGCAATCTTGATAAAGTATTTATCATTGTATATTGTGTTATGTAAAGAAGAGAGCTTTAGTGGTGTGTACCCAACAGAAATTTGTGTGTGAGCACTTTAGTAGGCTAACTGAATTTTTGTTCTGTTTACAAACAGCCCTCTAATTGCCAGGGTCCAAATTTGATTCTTTTTATAGTGTGTCACTTTCTATTATGCCTACGTTTAATGGTTATTATGCATCTGAGCCTTTCTATTTCCCTTCACATCTTTCCACTTCAACCCTTTGCTCGCTGTGATCCTTTCATTGTGCCTGTATAGGCAAAACCTTTATTTTTAGGTGCCAAGCACGAAGTGCGAGGCAACCTATTGTAATTCTTAGTTTTATTATTATTATTCCGACGCATTTGACTTACATAGCCTACACCGATCGCACGCTTTTTATGAAACTTACTAGACCTGTAGAGGTTGACCCAAAATTAGCAGACAGCAAATATTACACTGATTGGCCCAAAGGTGGCGCTATACCAACTGTCCAAAAATGCAAACTTTGCACATGCATATCTCACAACCGGTTTGACCTACACACATGAAACTTTGCTCACACATGCATATCCTCATGCTGAACAAATATGCCTCAAGAACGTATGACTTCTGGTTTCCAGATTTTCCGCCATTTTGAATTTAGTTAAAAACAGTAAATTAACGATCCCAGGTTTTTTTTTCTTTGACAAAAATCCTTTAGCCCATATCATCTATGGACCATTATCTTCAATCTGACCTAAAGATTAATCTGTACAATAAATTTTAAAGCACCCATGATCCATTGACTTCTAAAAAGGGCGTGGTTTAAACCGCAAAAATAGTTAATTGCTCATATCAACATCAAGTTGGACTCCTATGATGTTGACCCTAATACAAAAGTTGTCCAGAATCAAATTCTAAACAAGATAAAGTCAACATATTTTCAATTAGGGCGTGGCATCTAGATGGGCGTGGCCACTGACTAAAATGACCACAGTTCATAGACGGAATGTTTGATTTGAGTGGGACCAACTTAGTGGCTGTTGGGGACCAAAGTTCCAACTGCTCAAGTAAAATGAAGTTGATTGACAAAACAACATGGCCGCCAGAGGCTCAAAATCATCCAAAATTAACTGCCAATGCCAAAAAGCAAGGTTAACTTAAAGCAATCATCATCATCATTGTATCTATATCAGGCTATAGGCAGCGCTATAACAATTAACTGAAAATCCTACGCTCATGTTAGGTGACAAGGTTAACCTGGCTAAATCCATATGGTTCATCCATATAGGACCATAGGGGGTGCTACAGCAATTAATTGAAAACTTTAAAGACTCATAACTCCTCAGCCATTTGACTTACAGTCATGAAAGCCTATCACCAGATCTAAGCTGAGGCTTATCAGTTATGTTATTTTTAAGATGTGGCAAGGAAATGGTTCCAAGGGACGGTTGATGGTAGCTTCCAAACAAGTACCTTTACATTCCACCTATGATTTCATTAGCCAAAGGTATTTCTTCAGGATTCCTGATGGACAGGTTGGTTGCTCTTAGTAAGCAGAGCACCATTCTGCCCCAGCCATTGCCAATTTAGCCTACAATGATATGTTTTCGCTTGTTTGTTGTTTCTCTACCTGGTAGGATATTTTAAACTTCGAACTCTCCAACCCAATGTGTTACAACTATCGCTAAACAGCTATGCAAATCTATACGGTTAGAAACTCCACAATACGCTGATCATCCTGATCAAATTTTGGATAAATTTTCCCCAAAAACACTATACTTTTCATCACTTTAGGCTGGAACAGTTAGCATTGGGCGGATACATACAGTTTGGGCTGGTTTTGAAAAAAAGTTAGTGAGATATAGTGAAGTGCCTTGTGTACAACCACCTAACTTAATAGTTATTACCTTAATTTGGTCACATTCAGGTGTTTATTTTGCTCGAGCATTGGCCTTTTTCATGCCTATTTTGTGTGCTATGTATTAATGTCCGCTCATTGGTGTAAGACACATTTTCTGCTGCTGTCAGTGTATTCTTTACACAGACCTTGTGAGGTGTGCATGTGTGTATGTGAGAGATAGATGAGAGTTT
This sequence comes from Micromesistius poutassou, assembly GCF_964030765.1. Lineage (NCBI taxonomy): Eukaryota > Metazoa > Chordata > Actinopteri > Gadiformes > Gadidae > Micromesistius > Micromesistius poutassou. The sequence continues at coordinate 6,528,618 of NC_140279.1, forward strand.
CCTTGTATACCACATGAGGTCATAGTTAATAATTAGGTTACGGCAACATCATTGTTGCAGAGCTGCCAACTCTCACGGTTTCACCGTGTGACACGCAAAAAAAAAAAAAAAAGCTGAGACGTGTTCGTTCCTTTCCAAACTCCCCGACGGTAGAGTGAGACAGCGGGGAGAAACTACCTCGAGACCTATGCATTAGGCCTACAAGATTCTACAGAATCTCACTCCGGCCAAAACCCAAAAGTTGGCAGCCCTGTTGTTGTGCATGAACAGTCTGAATGTATTTATGCATGGTTCCTCATCCTCATCGTCATCCGCTTATCCGGGGTCGGGTCGCGGGGGCAGCAGCTCAAGCAGGGGGCCCCAGACTTCCCTTTCCCGGGCCACATTGACCAGCTCTGACGGGGGGATCCCGAGGCGTTCCCAGGCCAGTGTTGAGATATAATCTCTCCACCTAGTCCTGGGTCTTCCCCGGGGTCTCCTCCCCACTGGTCGTGCCTGGAACACCTCCCAAGGGAGGCGTACAAAATAGGTCTTCTTGCACAAAATAAGTACTTAAAGAAGCATAGGTCAAGAAACTTTAAAGACCGGGTAAACCAAGAATAATTATGGGTTTTGAGTTTATAATACCACAGGAAAATATATTATTAACCACCCTGCCAAATTTGAAGGACTAAAAAAATCGCGAAGTATATAAAATTATGCTTCAAAGTTGATGAAAAATGAGCAGTAACCCCAGGCTCAGGACGGTGGGGGCGTGTGCGCTGCAGGCCAGGAAACCACGCCCATCACCGGAGAGGTCCAGCCCCTCCCAATCTCAAAGCTGAAAATGGACAGCAGGGGGCGGGTTTATGTGAGTATGACCGCTTTACGTAAAGCGGTCATCGATGTAGACCCGCCCATTTTAAACCTGCACACAGAACATTCTCTGAGGCCTAGCTCCTCAAGGAAATGATGAATGGGAAAAATATTTTTTACATGTTTTGAGGGACACATTTAAGGCCTAATTAATATGATAAGAAGAAAAATACTGAATTTGGTTTACCCGGTCTTTAAAGACTCATAACTCCTCAGCCTTTTGACGTACCGTCATGAAAGTTTGTTCGCCCATCACCAGATCCAAGCTGAGGCTATTCCACCGTATGCAAACAAAAAAGGTATTAATTGTATTCGTCAGGGTCTTATGGTCTGCGTCAGGGTTTTAATGGTCTATCAGCCATGGTCTGCGTCAGGGTTTTAATTGCCTGTCAGAGTCTTAATGGTTTATTGGTCAGCATTATGCTTGGCACCGTAAAATGCTGCTTGCAGCTTTAATTCTCTTTGTGATTTTGACAAATTTGAATTTCTTTATTTCCCTGAAACAACATGCTGAGTTTTAGCCTAATGCACATGGCCAGACATTTTGAAAGATGACATCATTTGTAATGAAATTAATTGATTACAAATTATTTTATTAACAAACATTATTTGTGTTAAAACATGACAACATTGGTTATTTTTCCTCTGGTTATTTAATTTTCAAATGACAATGACTACAGTTGTGCCGCTGGGTTTCAATCTCCATGCTAGTCTACGCTGAAAGGCTTCCTGAATGCTGCAGGGGGTTCAGCATTTCTCACACATGCTCTATGTGCTCTATGTCATCTACCGCTTTCGTCAGAGAGAGGAGAGGTTCAGAGGTGTCTGAGAGGATGGGCTCAAAGCGCTGAGTGTATGTTAAGAGAAACGCAGAATTTGCCTCAGCTTTTTAATTATGTAACAGTACAATGCTCGCTAGTGACTCAGCTAAGTTTCCTATGATAATACTGTTTCACTCATCAGTACCCAAGGCAACGTCACACCAACTCTGTAATCAAACGTCGCTGCTCGGGCTATCACCGTGGTGATATCACAGTGTTTATACGGTTCATCAGCTAGGCGTTGAAACCCCTGAGCTTCCGGGACCCATCAGGGGCCTGGCAGAGGCCCCTGATGGATCAGTTGCAGGCGGGAAAATAACTACTGACTAATCCCAGTATTAAGGAAGTTGTAATAGTCCAGGCAAATTTTAATTAAGTCATGGATGACCTTGTCAAGATCGTTAAAATAGATAAAAGATTTGATTTTTGGAATAGTAACCCTACTTTTCTTGGTTTATATAGATTATCCCAAATGTCTTCTGGTCCTGAAACACCTACCAAAAAAATCGGCACATAGAAGAGGAATTCTTGTTCTGGTTATCTTTTATCCATTATCAGGCTACAATGGACCACCAGAATCATTGCCTGTTGTCCCCAGAGGTAAATCGTCATTGTACGATGGTTAACTTATAGGTAGAGTCAAATATCACACAAGGTTTTTACATTTCAGTTTTAAAAGGCTGGGCTGGTTGCCGAGGCTGTTGGTAATTCGATTTATAGAGTAAATTACAAATATCTGAAGAGGTCCAAAAGGACCTCTTCAGATATTTGTGCCATACAACACTTAGAGGCCTCAAGGCAGTCTATTAGTCTTTAGCATGTTTGGTATCAGGGGAAGATAAAGTTGTGTGTCATCTGGAAGCAAATCTTTGAATGAATGATATTGGGAAGAATTTTGTTAGAACCGAATCAGACCGAGGATGGAGTCCCCGCAGTGGGACCCCACAGGACGGACTAGCTGGAGGAGAGAGAGAATTGCCTATTGAGCTAGAGGAACTTCTATTGCTGAGATAGGATGTGAACAGTGGAGGCTTCTCCAGTGAGGAGAGGGAGGAAGACCCTCCTTAACATTGTTGAGAATAAAAAGTGTAGATTGCCCAGACTACTGTAATGAATTAATGCCCTTAAATATGACTACTTTAATGCCTTTGTATATGTAATGTTTGTTTCCCTGGGTAAAGGGATATTAGCACCCCCTATCGCCTATTGAATATTACTTCAGGGAGGACGTTCCTCCTTCAGCCTCCATTGACTCCCATTCATTTCTTGGGCACTACTGGCGGCCGGTGAATAACATGGGGATCAATGGAAGAGAGGAGGAAAGTCCTCCTCTGAGTGGGTGGGACTAGCTAAGGGATCTGAATCGTGTCAACGTCTATTCACAAATAGGCTGGAGTCCTGGCTGCGCTATGAACCAATAAGAAGAAGTCCTGGCTGCGCTATGAACCAATAAGCAGGAGCCCTGGCTGTGATATGAACCAATAAGCAGGAGCCCTGGCTCCTGCGGTGCGCTACTGTTCGTTGCGGTACAGTGCGGCTTTGTTCGCTTATATTGGCGTTTCCAAGGAGCGGTGCGGTTCGGTGTGGCTCGGTTCGCTTATATTGGCGTTTCCACTGCCAAAAGTCTGCCGAAATAAACGGGCTGAGCCTACCTATTTTTCGGTACTGTGGAGCTACACATGCCGTTATTCTGAAATCACTTAAAAAATATCCTGTTTGCTATGGCCAGAGGGGTATTCCATCAAAGTCGCTAACAAAAGTGGCGCTTAGTTGATTAAGCCCAGTTAGAACAAGCGCCAACTTCCACTTCAGGCTTAAGCCGTTCCATCAACGCAGTTCAGCCGCGCCTTGCTCAGGTTAGTTCAAGCCAGGCTAACGTTATCCTGGATTATGTGCATTTACAAGATATGTAACCAGCCCAGAACCGTAAATGTCGAATCATGGATCAAATGTCCGAAAAGGACAGAGCGGGATCTTTTCCAGCGGCAAACAGAAGCTGCTTGTGGAGGTCTATGAGGAGTACAAGCATATAATAACTCAAAAAGGGAACACCGTAACAATTAATAAAAACAGGGAGGCTGCCTGGCATACTTAAGTAGTATTAAGAGTAACATATTTTAATTGAATATTGACCATAGATTTGTAATCAGGGAGATAGTCTCGAGTCAAAGTTGACTTGCACCCGCTCGTCTGGGGTTCAATCCCCACGCAATTAGTAATATAGGAAGGATTACTAGAGAAATCAAATAACTTTTCATGCCATTTATTTTCCATTTCTTTGAATATTCTTAATTAGGGAATTAATAAAATTAATAAAGGGAATTACAAAATGAAGCCAACGCCAAGAATACTATGAAATACTTTAGACGCAAACTCGGGTCTCGCGTGTCACTGGGCAAGTGCTAGACCATTCACCCAACCATTCCTGATTACGCTATAATACATAGATTTGTATAAACATGTGTTGGAAAAAATAGCCACAGTAACAATAGATAGCAATTCATTGAATTATTTAATTTGCATAATTTAATCTTAGACCCTTAGTGAAAATATACGCTGTTTGTACTTCATATATGTACATTTATGACAAAATTGTGATTACTAGGCTTGGCGGAACCTTCTGATGGTAAAATTGTTGCTGACAGATGGATTTCTCTGAAACACGGCTCAAATTAGCCTGACAGTTAACCTGCTACGACCAGGTTAGTTTGGTCGGATAAGTTGCCATGGTTACTTAGTGCAGATTCCCTTAAGTCAAGTTTATGGAACGCAACTCAACTCACTTTGCAACACAAACAGCGAGGAGGATTGACTTGATCTATAAATTAAGTCAATCTTAATTGGCTTAACACCATGACCAACATTCTGAAACATCCATTAACATCCACATTTGCCTCAAACAATGTTAGACTTACAGCCCATGTCAATAGTTGTGAAATTATGTTCTTGTTGTTCTTTTAATTGTTTGTTACTCTGACCGTTCTGTTTAATATTGTGGAAAGGATGTTCGTGAATGATTCAGAGCATTATGCATTTTAAATGGCATCACTTTTGGTCTTGTGTCTTAGTAGCTGATATAAACATAGCCAAATTACAACCAATAGCTTCAGTCATTGAGGGCAAAAATAGGCCCAATGATATGCCCAGATTTTTTTATTTAGTTTTACAAAACAAGAGTAGGCCTGATTTGACTAATTGGCTTTGCATCATTTCCTTCTGCCCTTGTAGTCATAGTCAAGACATGCTGCCCACCAGCTTTCAAAGTACAATGCTGCCACTGGTGAATTTGTATCAATTTTATTCGCATAATTATCCCTCCCTGCTATTTTGTAGTTCACCAAAACACCCTGAAACAACTTGAGTCTCACATGCTTATGCCACCATACTCCACTAACAGTGCAAGCAGGCCAATGGCAACCAAGCGTGCAGTCCTTCCTCCCTCACTTAAAAACAACCAGCCGCCACTGGATGTGAACCAGGTCAAGGCAGTAACACCAACACAAACCCCAAACTCAAAACGGTCAATTAAATGTTGTTATCCATTGTATTGAGCGCTTCACTGAGGTTAAGAAGAATCAGGACAGCACAGTCAGCTGGTCATTGGACACTGTCAACAAGGCAGAGCCTGTTAATTCCTAAAACCTGACTGAAATCTTCCCAGTTGTAATTTTTGTGTTAGTAGGGCAGCAATTGATAGAGAAATACTGTTTCAAGAATCTTTTGAGACAGCGGGGAGTTTAGAAATAGTCTATAGTTACAGGGCAAGGGGGGTCAGTTGGGTTTTTTCATGCCTGAAGCAGGTCGGAACGGTACCAGAGACCAGAGAGCTGTTGATTAAAGAGAAATGCTGGGACCGGCTATGTCAAAGACATCATTCAGGAGAGCAGTGGGGACAATATCAAGGGGACATGAATAATCAAACTCTATAAGGAAGGGTTAGTGTGATGAGTTGGAAACAGTATAAGTTGGATCAACAGACCAGCGAGACAGCAAGGACACAGTTAGGGACACATCTAAGCTGGTACTGGGGGCGAGAAACACGACAGAGTTAGTGATATTGGGACTATAAGAGTGGTACGAGATGAGGTCAAAAAATTATTTTGCTCTCTCACAGCTTCCTAATATTTGAAGCTGTGATTGTCCCTCTAAATTTCAATGGGAATTTGAAGCTTATCACACATCTGCTTCCACTTTTTTCACTTTTTTTTGCACCTCATTCCAGAGAGAAGAACAGGGTTGGCGATACACTGGGGATGACAAGTTAACGGACTACTTGTGGAGTGCTACGAAAGATGTGAATCAGAGGCACAAAATCCACTTCCCTTGACAGTGGTCAATTATGCTTAGCAACGGTCAATTATGCAAAAATAATTTTCTGCTGAACTTTGGGAAGGCCCATTCAAGTAAATGGAGCATTCTACAGCATTAAGAAGAGCCATGTAATAATTGGTTATAATGCAAGTTTTATTTCAATAAGGCTTCAGAAGGCGAAACAACAACATCACATATGTGCTGTGTGGAGCTGTTTAGTGGCTTTCAGATCCACTCTTCCAACTGTGTTACGGCAGAGGTTCAATGTGAGCGGGTCACACACAAGACAAGCCAGGTCACGTAATAGAAAGAACACCTTCTTCTTGTTCTATGTTAAATATTATTGGTCACAATGGATGGTGCTGCTTCATCTCAAGCCACTTCAGGTGTTGAGGGTCCAAGAGAGATCCTGGAAATGTGGACACCCAGGAACGTCAAGCTGGCTGCACCTTCAACCTCCATCCCGTTGCTACGGGTGGGGGTGTGTTCCCTGAATAGATTGACTTGTGGATGGGCATTTCAAATATGTTTTTATGTAGCAAATAGCTGCAGTCATCGGGTCAAGAAGTGCCGGGTTGAACGACCCTGTTTTTATTTTTGCTCTTTGTTTCACTTCCACCACTCATTATAAAATTGCACCCTGAAATCATCGGGCTCTGCGCAGCAGGGATGGCTGAGAAGCTACAACCCTCAGTCACGCTTATGCACACATGTGCCGTGTCTGCTGGCAACACACTGTACCTGCCTCTCACCAGTCAAAGCTGTGAGGCCTCCAACGGGGCTGCTGCCGCCCTTCTCTCTGCGGCCCTCTCATCCGTAAGGGCTTCTGACAGCTGTCTCGTCTGGAACCTTGCTACTGCCACACTCGGCTTCCTCTCAGCAGTGTGCAGAATGCACACAAAAATACAGGATTCGTGAGGAAATGTTTTTCTTTTCTTTTCTCATTTTAAAGTCCATGAGTTGCATCAGTGTTTTGTTTCCCCTTTAGTCGCAAGCGCATTTGAGCATTTTACATAAGGAGCAAAACTAAAGAAAGTATTATATTGCATTTTATTATTATTGTTATGTTGTCTTGTGTGAAACAACAAAATGCAGCTGCAAGCGTGAGCGTAAGGGCTGCGCACACCAAACAGGAAATTTGGTGCTCTAAGCACTAGTAGGCTTACTGCATTTTACAGATATCCCAACTACAGCCCTCTAATTGCCAGTGCCCAAAATGTATTCCCTTAATAGTGTTGTGTTTGAACCAGGATGCAAGTCTAATTGCCTCAATTCTGAAGTGCAATTTGATATGACTTCATTACTTGCACTTGACTCTACTTTGCATCATCTAGTTGGATGCTAAATACATTTGCTCAGGTTGTAAATGTGCTGTGAAAAGACAATTAATTGAAATGTAATAAAAGATGTAGGTCTGATTTGAGAGTTCTTAAGAGAAACATCCAAAAACAGCAAAGACAGCAAGAATTTGAAAATACACATACTCAAAATCATCCCCTCCCTCTCTGTTCCCTTCCATATATTGATCTGCTATTGAGAAAGGTGCATTTATGCACCTGTGATTGACGGGCAAGATGTTTTTCATGAATCAATCAGTGAAGAGATGTCCTGATTGGTCAGAAATTAGTCAGTATCATACAGCGGCATGCACACTTACAAGCAGAATAGAATCTCAAAGAATAGCCTATTTCCCTAATGGGTGACAGATGGCTATAGCACATATTACAATCAACTTACAGCTCTACACCACCTTTTAAGTCTCATATTGTGAGCAGGCCTTTGACCTTGCTTTATCACTACTATGTGTTATTTATTGATTCTCCTAGTTGTTGGCTGTGGTGCCGAAGGGAAGCTCCAACATTTTTTAATAAATACACAGTTATACAGACTGCCCGATTTATAATTATACCAAGAAAGATGGCAGCGGTTGACTCCATTATCTGGGAAGGGATGCGGCAAACTGTAGGCCCAGCACATCAAAATAAGAGGGCTGACCTTGCGAAAAGGCCACCGTGCAAAGTAATGAGACTGGGTCCAACAATGGACACGGTAGCCATTAACATTGAATTAGTCCCATGTCGTTTTTGTAATTGCTAGGAGTGCCGGGTGAAGGGTTGGATCTTGTTCATAAGGCACCCAGGTAGAGGATAAGGGTTGTTTCTGATAAGATACAGTTAAGTAAGACTCAAATCATGTGTAACCTTGAATCTGAAACTGGATCACCAAATTTGTTGAACTTCAAAACAAATCTGGATATGGATGCAGGACCATACGTATACACACTGGTATGGTGTGGACCATAGATTGTTTACCATAGGTTTGGATACACAGTTTTGTATTTGTGATGTAAACTTTGTGGTATGCACAACCAAACAAAATCCCCCTTAACAACTTCTTGCAATAAGGGCTGTGGCAAGGAGGGGGGCCTTTGAAAGATAACGAATAAAATACAATTCCCAGACTGTCGTCCACAGACATAGTTAAGCCTCTGTTGTGCCAGACAAGTGCGATTGATGCCTTCATCACTCTAGGGGCTTATATTGCCCACACCAGGAGCCAGTCAACCCTGAATGCAATAGCGTCTGTAAGTTGGGGCTTGATGCAGCAGCACCCAGCAGCTATAGCAGCAGTCGCACTGCACATCATCAAGTGTTACAGTGGATGGGTATTCAGTGAAGGATGCACTAAATGTAATAAAAAATGACAATTTAGAGGTTGGACAGTAGAGTTTCCAAATTTGTTTTTGGAAGGAATTGTAGATTGGTGTGTATGTGAGGTCCCTGGCCTTTTGACAGCCATTTCCCTGTCCTGTTGTTGTCTTGAATGGGTAAACCAGCCCTTAAAAAGTCCAAGTTAGATAAAATCTTTGTTTATGCATGTGTAATCAAGACTTCTAAACAAAACCACATTTTGTTTTTTATTTCCTCTCATCAGTAAAATGATACAGGCCTACACATTTACACAAGGGCGTAACTTTGCATAGAGACAGATGTCCCAACTTTGGGAAAGAAAGGATTGTCCCTACCAATATTTAGATTTATTATTTAATCTAATGGAAATATATTTTACATAATGAATTTAATATAATATGTTTTTGCAAACTCTTTGCCAAACTCAGCGGCCACTGCCGTGAAGACACGCCGGTGCGAGAAGAGTGAGAAGTCCCTCGGTTCGTATACCTCGCACGATGGGCACAAGCACCGAGCAAAATCCCTCCCGGTGCTCCGGGAAAGCCCGGAGCACTGGGAGGGAAGTTGTCTGGCACCGGGAGAGAGTTTGGCACCATGCCGGTGGAGACCGGACCCGTCTGAACTTCTGACCTGATTTTCTGACCTTTTATGCAGTACTTTAAATCTGAATAATTACACATGTAAATGTAGATTTTATTTTAATAACGTATTTATTGTTCAGCATGATGCAGTCTACGTAGTGAATTTTTCCCTAAGGTGGGGGAGGGGGGGGGGGTTCTGTGATTTCACAATGTCGATGTGAGATACATATGACATAAACCCATGAAGTTGCAGAATCTGTACATCTGTATCATCTGTGCCTTTAATCTTTAAACAAGCTCCTCCGCTGAAATATCATTAATTCTTAAAGAAATGGTATGGGAATGGAGAAAAAGAGAAAAAACGTCTCGAGAATGAAACCCAACGATGGTGAACAGGGAGAACGACGGGACATACTGGACGTTGTCTGGTTTGTGTCAGTCATGTATAATCAAACTTGTAGCTCAATAAGCAGAGGTCTCAAGCGACATTAGACAAATCTGTTTTATTTTATCATGACGGATCACAGATCACGCTCTGATAGGCAGGCGGTCGGTTCAAGTACTTACAGTCCCGATTGCTGTGACCTGTCGTTAGAATAGCTTGTTGCTTCAGGTTGAATTATTATAGATTACATTTTCTGATCCCCATTTTGACCACTTGACTATAGAGTAAAGAATGTTATATTTTGAATATATGCCACTTAAATATTTAATCTGAAGAAGTGAACATTTAAATATATATATATATATATATATGTAATCGTGTTTTTGAATTGGCAAAACTTGAAATGCCATATTTGAATGTCAAAGAGGTGAATACAATGTGAAAAAACTTCAGATTACTTTGTTTGCGAACTATATTTCAATGTATGACTTGTCAATAACCGCATCTATTGCGGCAGGCAGGTTTCATTTTCTCATAGTGGCTACATGGTATGAAACCTTAAGAAGCTAGGTCTGTCTTTGTCGTTACATTTCTATGAAAAACCTGGGCACGTTGATTTAATTATTTATGAGCATGGTAGACAAGGCCCAACATATCCCCCTCGTGTGGTTTACATATGTACTGCAGTGCTGCTATGGTAAATATAGAGTAAATTTGACCAATTAATATTTAATTTTATTTGCTGTTCTATGGTATCGATTAAGAAATGCACAGCTTTTGAGTGCATCCTTCTTGCTTTCTCCAGTGTCTGGCTTGAGTCTATAATATACATGTTGTACACACTCACACTCCAAGGAGCCGGTGTCACTGCTCTGTCTATTTGACATTTGGTTTAACTGGTTAAATTAAGGTGCACCTTGCAAATAATGACCTTAAAACAGCTTTCTATAAATTCCCACTGCTAATGAAATTCCAAAATCGACCTCTCTTTTTCTAATCTTGCTAGTAACCATCTTTAAAACACAACAAACAAATTGCGTAAAAAAAAAAATGACTTCAAAGATTTTTTTAATTAAACCTGCCATCATTTAGTTTGTTTATCTCCTTTTCTAAACCCAAACTTTCTCTATGGGCTAATTTGTTCAACTTGGAACCACAGGGTGTTGTGACATTACACATGATATTCTCTGGGCCCATGTATCCACATAATCGTGTCAATTAAGATTGCATCAGCATTAGTTTTCATGGAGCACAGGGAAGCCAACGGTCAATATCAGATGGCTCCTGGTTGCCGTGGAAGAGAACAAGATGTCTCCTTCAAAGGGTAGCTCCAGACCTACCCAAAGACATTTGGAATCAGCCCCTGTGTAATCGTGGTGCCACCTTGCAGGTTCAATTCCCTCTCGGTGGAGTCTCCATCAGCCTGCTCAGCTAAGATTTGAACTCAAGCTAAATCTGGGAAATTTGGTTGCCTGGTATGCATCACAAATTGTATGGTAATGTTTCTCACAGTTTGGATTGAAAATTGTGTTCTTCTTAATCAATGCTAAATATTTTAACAGTAGTAAGAGTAGGCTATTGGGCTATTGAACAAAACAATGTTGTAAACACATTTTAAAGTGTCTGTTGAATTCAGCCTGAATTTCTATTTAGTATTGCAATTCACCTCACTGAAGTCTTCACAAGATCTGGAGGGATAATGTGGGTGTGCAAATGATTCTCATCATTAGCCTTTGATAATGTCTGAATTGCGGGGCTGTGTTAGTATCATAAGGCCTACATGATTTCTTGCTTTACTCTGCCCAATGCTGACTGTTGGCTACTTCCTCAAACACAGAAAGCAACATGAGGTGACTTGCGGGTAATGTGACTAATATGGTTGGGACGTAATCAATGTAGCTTATGGTAGCATAAAATGTAGTTGTTTTTGAAGAGCCTGCTATCAAATTTTTTTTCTTTGTGTCTAAAATTTTGTCAACAAGACTAGATAGGAGAAGCTAGATAGGAGAAGCAGAAGCTTTAAAGGTCGACTCATGTTTCAAGGTAGTCAACAACTCTCAGCTCTCCTTTTTGTAGTTGCCGTTTTTTTAATATCATTAACAAAGTGTGGTCCCAGCGTTGGCAGCGATGTATTACCTTCATGCAAATAACAATGTTATCTTCTTACTCCTTTTGATGCAAAGGGACAATACTTTTATAGCATTTCTGAAACAATGGCAGTGACTCAATCATAGTATTAAACCCGCCCAATATTAGATTAGCAATTGTGATATATATAGAGTATATCTTGATAAATATATGCTTTGTTATATATATATTGGCATGTTTTATTTTTATGCCACTGAATATTATTGAATTATTTTCATGTTAAGGTTCCTGGATTATCTCCTGAATCACTAACAGTCTGCCTTTGATCAAACTTATCTCCCAAAGATTGTCCACATACTCTTTCTAATTTCAAATTAATCAGCCTCAATAACAATGTGCTGGTGCCATAAAACACTGCAAAAACAAAATTATGCTTGTCCAACATATTTTATAGATAATTACTGCATGAAAAAATACTATTTCAGAATTTAATCTGGTCAGCCAAATTTCCGTTTGTTAACTGAAGACACTTTTAAGTTCTCTGATCTCAATGAGTCACCATATAACAAGTTTATTATATTATATATATATATATATATATATATATATATATATATATATATATATATATATAATATATGCCAATTCATATATATAGTTGAATAAATAAATAATGGTTAAAGCACATTACGCAGGTGGAGGGCTGTGTATTGGCAGGCATCAAGAAACGGGGATTAAAGCCTTATCCTGTTTTCCCCCGCATTGATTAGTCCAAAACTAATGACAGTGGAACATCAGGAATGCACCATGAGGCTAATCTCAAGCCATACCTGTATGAAGAAAGAAGATGCTACAAGTTCATATTAGTACACTGCATCAATCTCCAGCACAATCCTAGCTGAGGATTAATATTGTTTTTGTGCTATCCTTTTTATTTTCTTCTATAACCATGTGCATACGAACACATGGATGCTCCTGTGTGTCTAGTATGATGCTTTTTGTTTGTTTTCAGCACAAACTGCACGTGTGTGTGTGTGTGTGTGTGTGTACGCATACGCGCAATTCCCCACCCTTGTGTGTGACATTATACAATCAAAACCCATCGGAAATTCATGTCCTATAGCCGATTGGACCGTGTTTCAACTTGACTGGCGCTTCTTACCTACCAATCTTAGCCAAGGTCATTGAGGCGGAATGAAGATCTAAGCCGTAAGATCCCTGTGCCCGCCAACTCTCGGAATACATCCTTGTCACAATCTCTTTTCTCTGCCATGTTTCTGGCCCTCGCCCTCATCTGTTCCATCTGGCAATCAGTGTTCCAACCAGGCTGAAATGTGCTGCAGTAACGTGCTGTGTGTGGGTGTGGCCGTGTGTGTGATAACGTTGCAATGAAGATTTGAAGAAGATGTCTGAGCAAGAAAAGCATTATGATTATATGTGCCTGCTTGGACTTGTGTGTGTGTTTTTATGCGTGCACCCTTGCAGGTTTGTGTGTACATCTGTTGTGCGTGCCCTCTTCAGTCTCTTTGTGTGCTGTTTTAAAGAGCCAGTGAACCCACTGTTTCAGCTGTATTTTCAACCCTATGAGATTTTTAAAAATGTGTTTTTGGTTTCAGAGTTCCAGGAAAGAGGGGGCGTGTTATCCCCAAGGTTACGACCCACGCTCACTTTTTTATACTTTTTTAGAGCACACACACCAGGTTGTGATACAAAGTGTCCGAAAAGCTAAACTTTCTCTCGGACGCCGCAGTCAACCGCTGTGTAGACAGAGCTCCACACGCACACACAAACCCTGCCGCCGGTGCCCCTTGGTCGTGACGACTGAGTGCCTCGGAAAAGGCACTAAGACGTCACGAAAAGAACGCAACCTGCGTTCACAGCAGAGTGGAAAGTTCTTGGGGAGAATGACAAAATGATGATCACATAATAATAAAAAAAAAAAAAGTGTGTGTGTGTGTGTGTGTGTGTGTGTGTGTGTGTGTGTGTGTGTGTGTCTGTGTGTCTGTGTGTGTGCCGTGTACAAGAGAGAGAGGGAGACTGTGAATAGAAGGAATAATAGTTGTGTGTATGTGTGAGAGAGAGGGAGAGAAGAGTTGGAAAATAGTAGTCTGCTGCCAAATGAATGTCAGCATTAGAACCTTATCTAACAGCTCTTTATCCAAGGCCTCGTCGTCACTGCTTGTTTGCACTCGTTCCACACTATTCCAGTGGTGTTCTGTTTCACAAATGCCTCATGGGCCCAACTCTATAATTACAACTGTCATTGTAATGTGAACGTTTGCACTCCAGTGAAATATATGATATGCTCACAATATATATATTTGAGTGTTACAAGTGTGCTCATACACTCAGATTAACCTGCTTAAGATGTGCAGCTTTGTTCAGAAACGCTGATAATTATTTAATAAAATAAAATTAATTTGAATAAAAACAAATTGCTAATCAAACTAGTGTTGGGTGGGGATTTCGAATGATTGCTCATCGTCTCTCAGTAAAAAAGGAATTAAATATTGGAAAATTGTAGAGTAAATAATGTAGTTGAATGTGAATAAGTTTAGATGTCCTTTTCCATGTTGTTTATGAAATAATGTTTCACAGATTAATCACAGACGATCTCAAACGATACATATTGCACCTACAGTTCCATTCAGAAGTAGTAACTATCATTGAAATGGAACCTCTATTATGGTTCCTAATGCGCATTTGTGGACAATTGCCTCAAGCAATTTCAGATATGAAAAAATAGAAGGGGTTCTCTGTTTTCAATTTGACAAAGAAGCTCCTGACATTCCCTAAGATAAAGCTTTATGTTGCGTCTACATTTTATATCAAGACATAAGCCCTCAAATGCACCCCAGTCACGCTATTTATTCCCGCTAGTCACTACTGAACCGTGCTACCAGAGGCCTGCCCAGAAACATGATCCTACTAGTTGAAGGATAGGCAGTGCCTTCCTGACGCTCTTTGGCTTTCTGATCTGCCAAGGTCTTAAGCCTTTTTAATACACTTAAATGGCCTCAGCAGAATGTTACTAAATATCATCCCTTTCAATTGCTATACACACCACAAGCCAAGAATATAAAACCAAACTGAAGGAATACCAATACTGTTCACTAGACAATTTTTTTCCATGGGATCTCACTTATTACTTAGCAATACCTGGAGGATATTGTAAAGATACAATTTAAAATGAACATGTTGACCAAGTTGCCTAATAAAATCTGTATTCGGCAGGACTGAATTATTTTTAAGATCCCTTAGGAATTTAGGATTTGCTGGTAACTGTCAACTCTTGCAGATGTCAGCATGTCACCCCGCTGCAGGCCTTCATATGAGAGGGAGTGGAAAAAAATATTATTAGTATGAAATGTAAAGCATGGCTGCCAGACCAGAAAAGTGGGCTGCCACATCGTGCAGCTGTAGAGGAAGTGACTGATATGATTTGAATGTTAAAAACAAATAGTATCAAAACATTTACCAAGCATTTTGAATAGGCTTATAGGCTTGTTGAATAGGCAATTAATATGATCTTATAAACAGACCATTATATTTTGTTTGTTGATTCCCTTCACTTTGTCTTCTAAACCCATGCTTGCTTGTCTTGTTTGTTAGCCAGGACAAGCATGGCTAGAGGTGCCTGTTCTGATAGAACCAAATAAGTTAACTCAGGTTGCTGAGGCCTTGCGAATTCTGCCATGTCCCTGTCAAATAACATTTATAAATAGACGTTGGCTCGATCCCTTCAAGACCATGAGCCTTGGACAGAATCTGCCATCTGTTTTGAGTGCTATCTCTTCCAAGAAGAAGAATTTTTAGGAGGTTCACAGCCAGCAAGTTGGAAAAACTGATCCTTAATGATACATTTTTTGGACATGATTTAGTTGAATCCATGTAGTTTGGATCTTCCACCCTCCACATATGACTTGTTATTTATCATGCAAAAAATAAATTTGACAGTTATTATATTTCCATTAGTTATTTATTTTTTCTTTACTGTGAAGAGATGCATTGTACTATTTTTCTATACAACAAAAGAAATGTCTGCCTTAAAACATTCGCTCAAACGATTCTCACCGCAGTTCCTGCAGATGTATTTCACCAAGGTGGACTCCTGGCCAGTCCAGAAAGGTCAGTATAATTGTCTACTACACAAGTGAACCTTCACTTCTTTGCTTTCCCAGAAGCGGTGAGCTGCAGTGTTAAGCCCTGGCCACAGCCCCTACTCCATCACGTCCGACATCTCAATCGCTCTTCTGACCAACACCCCACAACCATCACCGCTGCCTCCTTTTTTTCATCTACATTTACAGCTGCACGGCTTTTCAATACCAATCAGTCACAGCCAACCTGTGCGTCATTCATCACTATTGCTTTCTCTTCATTTTTTTCCGCTTCCAGACCCCACCTCCTTCTCCGTCTTCCTTTACTCAGTGTAGTGCATTTTGTTTCTCATTTTCGCCTTGCCTCATTCCGCTTTGAAACAACCCTTTATTACAGTCTTTCCTGTACTTTTTCTCAACCCTTCCACAGATCTCTCATCTCCCCCCCCTCTCATTTTCCACAAAGTCCCTATATTTCCTGCAACCATTCATCTGTTTGTTCTTGTGGTCTATAGGATGCACATTTATTGGACTTAACCAAATGTTAAGTTAACATTACCAAATACTAGCAATGTAAATAATGGCAAAAACAAGGCCCTTTGCTCTAAGTAATTGGGTGAGTACATTGAGATAGTTGAGCCTAGTGCTGAAATGAAATGTGTGCTGCGGTGACAAGCTAACCAGTTTTCCAAGTCATTACGCCACATCTATCTGTGGGTACGTACAATATACAATGCTTATTGTTTTGTAGCAAGTGCAAATGGCGATATAATCGACATTACACTCTTCCTTCCTGTAGAGGTTTCTTTTTAATTTAAATAATTAATATTTATGTGCTGTGCTGCTCTCATAACAGACCTCTATTGATGCGGTTAAAAGATTACGTAAAATAACCCTTAAGTTAAGATGTTCCTTGGAGTATATTGAGGGATTGGACTGCAAGCCAGCAAGCCATTTTGCCTGGGGGGGCATAAGCAGGATATAATTAGCTGTCACTGCATGACTTATCTAAGAAAAAAACTTCTATACCTCTGGCTTGTTGGTCTTCAGATGGCCATATAGGATACTTGGAGGGATTTGCATACTTTGATGGAAGCATAAACTCTGGCCCTTGATTTACTGTAAACCGAACCAAATCCAGATGCAAAACATAAGAATAAGAACTGAAGGACAGGTGTGCATAGAGGTGTGGTCACAACGCATATATAAGTCACTTGCCATTAGCTCAATGAGATTACTTATCTTATATGGGCAATTTCAAGTTGTCACCCAATTATCCATCCTCTTCTTTATTGGTGACTTTAAGAGCTGGGGTGTGTGCACACATATTAACAATCCCCACGCTGCCCTAGTTTTCCCCCCAAATCATTCATACATACACACACATTGTTTTGCAATTCAAATCTCCTTTACAAAAAAACAACAGAAGCCCTGTGGTTTTTCAAATAAATTCTATTCAGTGAGATCATGTAACACTACTGTGTGGAAGTGACATTGAATGTGAATGACAGAGTCAAGCTGTAAATCACTTGAGATTTTCAATGAAAAGGCACAGACAATTGCAACCCATCTTAACTCAATACATTTAATTGGAGTTCTATTCATTGCACAGTTGCTCAAGTGCAGATTCACTTGATGTAAAGCTTTAAAAAATACAATCTCATCCATCTCTGACATGTGACTGTGAGTGTATATCATAAATAAAATACAGAATTTGACAGATAAACCCTTTCTTTACAGTCCTGATTTTTTTTTATAATTGTGTAAAATAAACATTGAGAAACAGGGCAGCATTACTGGTCCACATCAAAGATACGGTCATTCATAGTTAGGTAGTAGTAACTTTCAAGATATTACATTTATATATATTCATATACCCCTTTAACTGTGGCACACCATTTGTTTCATAAATGTTCTATAAAAAGGGGGGGCACAGTTAGCCCCACTCTTTGTATACCATACCACCAGTATACAGGACAGCCCCCACTATGAACTGTATTATGTTTCCCAGCGTTCTATTGGCACCTGAAACGTCACAATGACTGCTCTTAAACCTCAGTACATTTTTTTGTGTGCATGCTTTGTATTGCACATAGACATGAACTCTCTCATAGAAACAGCTCAACAAGGTTTACAATATTCAACGGCTCTCGGAAATTAAAAAAATATCTTCAATCATCGACTACATGATACCAAAAACATTGTGCTCTTCCACATACAGTGTATAGTGCTTACATCTCCCAATTTCCCCGCTGCAGCTGCCACAATGTGGCGAAACCTCAAATCCCCCTTTCCTCCCATGTCTTCCCTCGACAGGAATTTGGAGAGTCCTGAGAAAGGACCTTAGTGGGGCCGCTCCCCATGGAACTTCCGGTGTCTATACCTGGCCGCCTTCTCTTTAGCCATGTTCACGCAGGCGTTGGCTTTGTTGGTCTGCAGGTGGTTCCAGTACTTGATGAGTTCGTTGGGCTGAAACTGATGGGATGTGATCAGGTGGCTGTACTTGCAGCTGGAGTAGGACACCCGCCAGTGGTTAAAGAGGAACTCGTTGGGGGGCGGCACTGGGTCGACACGCAGCTTGGCCAGGCAGATCCCCACATAGACGTCCTCCAGGTGCAGCCTGCGTATGCTCAGGGACGCCTGGTAGATCAGCTCGGCCATGTCCCCCGAGAACACGTACCCCGTCCCCGAGCAGAAAATGGGGTAGCGCTCGCTAGGATACAGCTCCGGCGGCATGTACCACTTGCTGTCCTTGTTCCGGTTGGGCGCGTAGCCCCTCATCAGGTAGCCCGTGAAGAACCTCTGCCTGGGCGGCAGCTCGGGCTTCAGCAGCTTCTGGATGAGATACTCGGTGTTGACGAACATGTCGCTGTCGGTCTTCATCACGTAGTGGGCCTGCGGGCAGTGGGCGGCCACCCAGTTCATACCCATCAGGGTTTTGATGGTGAGATTATAGTACGTGTCCTGGTAGTCCTGCTGGATGATGTCGTGGTGGACATGGCTCTCCTCCTCAATACTGCTCTGGAGGGCACTCTCGGAGCTCTTGCCCACTCCGAGCAGGAAGAGGCGCACGAAGCCCAGCCCCATCGCCGCGCTCTCATTGCCCCATGTCTGGCGGATGGCGTTGCGGGCGACGGCCTGGCTCGGTTCGGCAGCGATGAGCAGGACAAGGAAGGGTGTGCTGTCTCGGCACAGGAAAGGCTCGTTCAAGATGTAGCGGTATGGCTGTGCGCTGAGCTTCCCGCCTATACCCATCTCCTTCTGTAAACTGTTGTTGGCACTCATGGAATCCTCCAGCCCCATTACCCCTGTCCGGACTGCCCCTCCTTCCCCTCCTCCCCCGATCTCGCCCACCTCCGCCACTTGCTGAGAGCTGAGGTTGAGTGGATGCTTTGGTGCCACGTACCCCATCTCCTTCCAGAGGCCCCTGATGGAGGAGCTCTGGTTGACCTCCACCTTGGGGCCACGGAAACCGTGCACGGTGTAGGACAAGGGGCTCTCGCGGGGCCCACTGCGTCCGGGCAGCCAGTCCTGATGGCTGAAGAACAGGAAGAAGGTTAAGAGCAAGGCAAGCGATAGGAGGCCCGCCACTTGGGTGCGGAACAGCGAGCGCTTGACGGTCCAGGTCATCTTAATGGGGCAGCAGTGCCTCCGTCTCCACGACATGGTGAAGATTGAGTTGGAGGGAGGCGGCCAGGAGTCACCTCCAACATGTGGCGTCCCACAGCTAAAGGGACTGGTGAGCTTGCAGAAGTTTTAGACTTTATGAGTAAAACTGAACATGGGAATGCTACCCCAGTTCCTCCCCCGTACACCCCCCAACGCAGCGTGGAACACGGTTATCGGGGGTCTTAAAGGAGCTGGGAAGGTAGCGATCCTCTATCCATTGAGCTGATGCACATTTTTCTTTTTTGCACGGCTGACAAACTCCGGGTCGTGCTCATCGTCTGGCTTCCATATGGATGTAGTAAAGGTCACCTCCGCGGCAGTTGATCTCTCTTATCTATAGAAATGAGAAAAAAACAGAGATGGAAGGTAGAAAGCAGATAAAAGGTGTCTTGGCAAGTATCCAGAATTGCAACTGCTCAACAGCTTCAAGCCAAAAGACCTAGCTGCAGAGAGGGTGTTGTGCTTTACTGGTGGGGGGGACCTTTTTCATCTGAAATGGTTATATTATGGTAATTCTAAATTAATCTTTACATATTCAAATACCCAAATGGCTGCCTCCTGCGAGGAAGTGCTCAGTAAACACATTGCCTTTGTTGTAAGCCCACTCAAAATATTTTATGAACATAGCTGTATTACTGTATTGAACATGCGTGAGTGGTTTGATGTCGGAAATTGTTGCAGAACAAAATAATTTTTTTAGGGATTTGTGAATTTATATGTGATAAGCGATATAATGTAACAATTTGCACCAACTTGATCTCATTTAAATAGAAGACGGTATGAGTGAAACTGAATGTTCAATGGCTAGGTATCAAACTGAAAGTATGAAATGTTGAAGGAAAAAAAAAAAATGATCCAGTATATGAGGTTGCCGTCTGGTGTCGGACATGAACAAAATGGCGGCCGGCTCACGTGTGTCATTAACCGGACGAATGCCTAAGGTTGATGTATAAATTGCAGGTTTGCACAACACTGTGTTGGCTAATGCTACTCTGAACCGCTTGAGCAAGCATGTCCTATCAGACCCCCGCTGAACTGCTTCAACCGGGGAAGGGATGCATCTGTCAAAGTGAATTCTCAGGGTCCAGCAAGCAGTGGCGCTGCAGCTATGTGCTGCCGCTAGCGACAAAAGCTTTCACCTGACATTCACCCTCCTTTGCTACCTCTGGAGACACCCCACCACCCCGGCCGCTTCATCTTCTGAGAGCATGCACGCACACACACACGCACATGCAGGAACACACATACACACACGCACGCACGCGCACACACACACACACACCCAGGTTTACACACACACAAACACACACACTCTCAAACTGGCTTAGACCATACTATATCCCGCACATAGCCCAACAAACACATACACACACATGGTCACACTCACTTTCCCATTAACAGGCTCACACACACACACACACACACACATACACACACACAGGCTGACAGACACACATACAATAATTCACATAAACAAACATACACACACACCCATACAGGATGCAAACTCATACACACACACACACACACACACACATGGATATTAATTCAAAAGTACACAAAACCCTCAACCTCCAAGGTTATATGGTTATATTATACTGAAGCCTCATATAACCTTATAATTCCCAAAATATATTTTCACCTTGATTAATACATACAAACATGCATACATACACAGTGATTTCACTACTATTCAATGGCATGATAAGATGCCATGAAAAAGACATGATAAGTATGCCATACAAATCACTCTGGCCGAGTCAAAATGCAAACTGTGTCTACGGCAGTAGCTGCCATCAACAGACTATTGGAGGCAAACAATTAGTTCCTCCAGGGACGAGACCATGTGTCGCTCCTAATCAAAAAGACACCCTCAATCATTACATTTTCATTTACATTTAGGGCATTTAGCAGACGCTTTTATCCAAAGCCACTTACAATAAGTACATTTGTCATAAGAAGTGAAACAATATATCGCCGTCGGTATAGTAAAGATGTTCATAGAACCAAGTGCAAGTACTAACAATCGCCAGGCTAACCCCATTCCCTATATACAGCAGTGATAGCTAGCTACTGCAGATGCTACACAATTAAGTACATGCTACACAACATGCATGCACAACACAATTAAGTACATGCTACACAATTAAGTACAATGAATGAATACAACCTGCATTAAGTGTGTTCATTACTGGGTTGGTTAGTACCACGCAGACCCATGCAACATATAGTGCATGCGTGTGCCACGTAATAATATACACACATCAAATCACTCAATCACTCAATCAAATATAGCCAGTATACCCTGATTGGAATCAGTATTTTGCATCAGGCTGGTTTTTCCAGACCATGGTGATGATGCATGCAAATGAATGTTCTCTTATGACATTGACTTATTGTTTTGCATAAACATAGTGGGGTTTCAAGCTAGCCACATTCTGTTTTTGAATACCCTGTACATTTATTTTGGAACATTTGTTTTCATTTTGTTTTTTTGTTGTGCTAGTGTGTGGCTGATATCTATGTTCTATGTTCTATTTTCATTTCCTGCTCTCATTCATCAAAAAGAGAATAAAGTGGCAGGTAGGCAGCTCACCATTTTTTTCTCGGAGCTCATAAGCTTACACAACACATCCAATAAAGCTAGTGAGCAAGGGGCCAAGGCACCTTTGGTTTAAAGGTTAACATGTTTTATATCAGACAATATCCTATACTCTGAGAGACATGCCACTGTTCATTGTACACTGTCCATACAAACACAGACTAATTATATGGATTGTGACGTGCGCAACGAGAGTGATGTGCAGGCACATCAATAGAAACCGACTTCCAACAAAGACACACATAGCCAGGGAGATTAGCCGGGCTGGATATGAATGGTAATTTAGCGGTCGGATCCAACATCCATTTTTCTTTCCATAATTTTCTATTCCGCCAACGTCTTCCTTCGTTAATTCATTTCCTTGCCTTCCCCATCAATGTCACTTCAATGCGAGCCAATTAGTTACACTTGTGCTAATTGGGGCCCCAGTGGCTCCTCAGCGGTCAATAATCAGAAAGGCTGGTAAGAAGTGACAGTGTAATGACGCACTGTAAGTATTGGATGCAGAGACCCCCTTAGTCACACCGTTACCTTAAAACATCAAATAACTGGCAAACAAAAAGAAAAAGAATAAAAACATCAAGTCAAAATAACTGGTGTGTTAAAATGGTTCAAATATGTCACTTTAATGAGCTCCATTCTGTCATATTCTCTCCTAACTGTAAGTGTAAGTTTGATTAAGTTTTCGAGGGTTCCAGTAACCAACAAGACAAAGACTGAAGGGGAATATGTATTAACAATAGCTTACATGAATTGGCCTATAGAAAATGAGAGTTGCCTTAATTTAATTTGATGATCTATTGAGTAGTAGATACTGTAGATATTGGTTTGTACCAGGTTTCCTATGCTGAAGCAATTGGTAACGGAAATAAATAATACACTGTTTTAAATGTTTTTTTTTTTTTTGTTTACCTACCATGTACTGCTTTTTATTGTGTTATTTTCTTTTTTGAGCAGGTAGTCAAATCCTTAGTCATGCAATAAATATGTAGGAGGTGTTTTCAGCTGAGCAAGTTGTGTGCATGAAGGGAGCCACATTGAAATGAGGGTTAGCATTATCCATATAGTGTATACATTAGTAAACAGTCAGGGCTTTGCTGTGAAAGGTTCACCATAGCCACTTCACATAAAGAATTTAAGACAATTTTAAGAATTTTAAGACGCTCAATTGGTTGGGAATGGCATAACTACGGCTGTGATTCTCCACCCATGCTAAGAATGTAGTCATACGATTTGGGGTTGTTGCATTGATTGAACTCCTCTTCCAAAATGTTGTCAACGTTTTCTGGTCACTGTAGTATGCTGTCTATGCTTTTGTAGTGCATTTCAGTGAATGTCTAGAATAGAAAACATAAGATTACTCAGAATTTTCTAGCGCTTAAAAGTTGAGGGACTGCGGACCATATTTACTCTGAAAAAAGACACATCCCTTTTATGTTGATACACCTCATTATTCAAGTTGAACACTTTATTAAATTAATGTTCCTTTTTTTAGTTTTTTTTTTGGTCCATTCCTCCACTTCTGAGAATAAGTGGAAGTTATTACTTAATAGTAACCTATTTAATTGCTTTAAATTGCGCTAAAAGTAAGGGATTTACAATAATATCAAGGTATAACATTTTGGTCAACAACAATAAAGCGCCTAATGTGAGGAAGTTTAAACGTATGCTGTTATTATGTGCTTTTTATTGTATTTCATTATTAATGTGACTTCCTTTTTTACATTGCCAGTGTCATCTCATGCAACTGTAACATTGACATGTCCTGTGACCAGAATAAATGTTTACTGTAAATGTCTAACTTTTGTATCAACAATGTTGATACAAAGCACTGAAGTAGTGCTGACTAAGACATTCAAAAGGGCAAGATACAACGTGGATGAATTCAGTCAATGTGACCTAAGTGGAAATATGTATGCACACCTCCCTTACTGTGAAAGGGAGGGAGGCAGAGCAGAGCACCTTTATTGACTTCATGTTTATAATGACTGTTTTGTTGTGTCATCTGTTACAAAGACAGCTGTTCTGAGAAATTGGAGGAGGGTCTCCCTTGGGGCTTCATGCAAAGCAAAGACAAGTCAGATGAAGTAGTCCGGAAGAACTGAGAGGGGAAAGAAAAGCTGCAGCTGGCTTCACGCTATGTACCGCTAAGCTTCTCAAAGGAAACAGCAAGAGTTTTCATTCACAAATATCAACTTGAGGCCTGAGTATTTATTTAGAGACAAATTCTGCTTGTTCTGCTTTAAGGTGTGAACGGCTGTGCTCTCTGCCACAAATCACATCAACGAACACACACATGCAAACATACATGCACGCTTACACACGCACGTACACACACATACACACACACACACACACACACACACACACGGACGCTGCCTTTGTGTGCAGAAGGCATCAGCTGCTCCTGGTATTATTTAATTGATTTAATTCAATGTTGTGAGATGTGCAAACAGGAAAATCATCATATTTCTATATTCTATCTCATCAAGAAGCCATGAAGGTTTTGTGTCTTAGCTGTCACTCATACTGCTGGTTGACATCCCTCCAACATTTGAAGTCCTAAAATAATTCAACCACAACCTGATGGCTGTGTGAAGGTAATCCATCGATGTCACACTAAAAGGTTAAACGACTTGGAGGTACTTTGGTCCACTGGGTGGGGGATGTTGCCATGGCATACGATGTTGCTTTGTTCTAACAACAACAGTTGTATGAGTAGTAATGTATTTCTGCCATCAGAGACCTCTGAGTCACATATCTGTTGTGCAATATTTGGTTTTCCTTTTTTTGGGTTGTTTTTTTTTACATTCCCAGTATTCTTTGAATTCTAACTCCATTTGGAAAAGTGTTACAGTTAACAGAGTTAAGCCATCACAGTGAAGAATTAGGCCATTGGGCCATTAGAAAATTAGAGCCTATTAAAGTTTCATAGTCTAGTGCACAAGACTGGGCATGCAGATGGGCAGAGTAAAAACCGCTGCTTTTTTTTTTTATGTCCACCTCAGCAGTTACATTTCTCTACGCGTGGGAGCTAAGTGCCAGCTTGCACAGATGGATGAACGCAATGAATCGGAGATATATATATATATATATATATATATATATATATATATATATATCCAATTAACTTCGCTTTATATATATATATATATATATAGCGAAGTTAATTGGATTAATTGAATCGAATCGCCCTTGTTTGCAACTGTGTATCGCAGCAGCAACTTGGCAGGTTAGGCTATCGAATGTTTTCAGGAGGGCTAGACTGCGGACTGAACGGAGAGTAGAGGGAGAGAGAGGAGGAGAGAGTCGTACGGCAGCAATAAGGCTGCTGCTGCTGCTGCTGGATTGAACGCTGGAAAGGGCGGATAGGATGCATGTGCTGTATAGGCGTTCGGCCAAATCATATGACAGCTGGATGTTAATGTATGCGGGTCTGGGGGGGGGGGGGGGGGGTGCATGACAGGCGTCAGTGTGTGATAAGGTGGCAGAGGGAGAGATAGAGGATTGTTGCGTCTAGCCTACCTCTTCACACTGCTGCTGCTGCGGCTGGAAGGCGTGAGGACGCGAGGATCCACGCGGCATGTCCCCCATCCCATGGCCCCTCTCGCTCTCTCTCTCTCTCTCCGTCCTGTTCTCTTCTGTGGCCCCCTGACGTATGATCATGCAACACACATTCCTCGCCCTGAAGAACGTAGATGGACGCGTGTGTTTCTGGGCGCAGCAGCTGGGCTGTGTGTTGTTGTCTCGGGTGTGTGTGGAGTAAAGCCTCCAAGCTGGAGCTCCCAGCCCCTTTACAGCAAGGTCCGCCTCGCCTCGGTTCCTCTTTCCCCTCCTCCCTTCCTTCCCTTTTGTCTGTTGTTGGTGTTTTTCTGTAGCCTTTATCTATCCGTGTAGTACAAATTAAAATTTTTCATGAATGAAATCATGAGAATAAATAAAGACCGCAGCAGTCCGCATCTATTGCCTGCACATACGCACACGATCCTTCGTGCTCATCTCCTCCCGTGGCCCGATGATCGATGAGAAGAAGGCAGGACAGTGAGAACCGGCGGCCAAACGGGAGGAACCGGCGGTCCGTCCACGTCGGGCTGCTTACGGTCACATGAGCTTTGAATTAAATCAAAATAGGCCTACCCACCCCCCACCCCCCCACCCAGCCCAATAAATACAAATCATGTTCCGAGTAATTAAGGCTTTATCGGAATGCAGTAAAAATAAAAAATAAATAAAACCAGCTTTTCTTGGTGGTCAACAGTCCAGCACCTGTCTCTGAACACAGTCCCGTGCGAGCTCCTCCTGACGAAGAGCGGTGCTGGGAGAAAAGAAGAGTGGTGGAGGCGCTGCTGCCGCTGCTGCTGCTGCCGCCGCGCGGGCTGTTGCTGGGCTGTCCGGCCGCGCGCTACACTGACGGAGCGCTCCCACGTCACTACTGTGCATGCTTAGCGGACAACCCACGTGACCCCCCCGCACCACCACCACCACCCTTTAAGACCCCCTCCCCTCTTGCCACACACTCCCTCGATGTGGGCGAAATGAAAGAGGGATTTAACTCCATGTGTGAGCGTCGTGGTGGAAATGTTACCGCTGAGAACAGCTGGATTTTCCACCATGGCCCTTCTTTTGTGGGGCCGCTTGTAATGCCTTGACAATAGGCTGCCATTTGTATTTATTTACTTGTATTCATTGATAAACCAATTCATGTTTTGACACGCTTTGGGTCATAATAGATCAAGCCTCGAGTGTACAACATTGTCTACTATATTGAGTGTGTCTGTTAGGCCTTTATGGATGAAAATATGGATTTCTATACAGTTGATATGCTGGTCACCAAATTCATAGCATATCTTTTTGTTAATGCTTAGTCGTTTTACATTGCAATCTGTTGTAGCGTGAGTCCGGTTTTTGAAGCAAATGAATGATTTTCTGTAAGTCCTTCCTGGCTAAGTACTCCACAGGGCATTAGGCCTACTGGGTTGAATCCAAAGCAGATGGTCAGGAAGCAGATGTGTTAAGTTGCCTCATCTGGGACATGACATAGCCCTTACATGCTCCCCAGTTGGCGAGAGGGCTCTAGTCCACACAACCCATGGTGGAGGCAGCAGCACTGTAAATATTGTAACGTATCACCCCAGCACAGCAGCACAGACGACTGAATAATTAATAGGAGTTCTGTCTCTGACAGAAATACTTTGGAGACCATTAGGTCTGCTACCTGGCTGCTGAAGGCATATTTATCAGGCGATCGCGTTGCCCGGCCCTTGATTGATTTTGCTGTGGCTGCCAGGTTAGAGGCTGCGCCTGTGTACATTAATATCATGTGGCATCTATTAGATAGGTGACTTCCTCAACCCGTCTGGCCCGGCTGCCCGCGGAAAGGTGGCTTTTCAGAATTTAAATTGTCATCACTAATTGCTGCAGTGCTATGGGAGTATCCTCTGACATCAGGTCTGTGTTCCCTCATTTTGAACACAAACACAAGCACACACACACACACACACACCGTCGCGTCCTGTGATCTAAGGCTGTTCACCTTTATTTGTGTTGGCGATGTTCCAATCAGCACGGTTTTACCTGCTCAGAGAAATGTTATAACTGGTACGCATGAAAACTAGATTTTTTTCTTCAGAGCTGTCATGCTGTGTATGTGTGTGCGTGTGTGTGTGTGTGTGTGTGTATAAAAAAAGGTGTTTTCAAGAGCGAGAATATAGAAAATAAAGTGCCAGAGACAAAGGCTAGACTTTGACGTTTGAAGAAAAGTTGATCCATGGTTCCTTTGCAACGCAATATACTCAAATAGGCTGTGACTGAGCTACATTAGCATAGTAATCTGGATCTCCTCACATTAGAATAATTTCTAATTTCTATTCTATCTGTCATAGCCTGCCTGAACTCTCAAATTCTGAAAACAAATGATGCAAAGACGCAAAGAAATCAGATCTTACCGTTCTTTGTATAATTAATATGGAGCGCCAAAGGGTACATGGGAGGAAAAAACAATTTTGCAATATGTATTGCGAGATGTCGCAATATGTTCATATAGTTAACACTATATCCCTCCAAGGCATCGTTGTACTTTGCAGTAAAAAAGAGGATAGACCATAGAGTGATTCCAGACAAGAAGTGGCGACGTGGCCAAAGCTTTATCAAACATTAGTAATGTCCTCTGAAGTAAATCATTGGATGGCTCAGTAAGGG
Organism: Micromesistius poutassou; assembly: GCF_964030765.1. Taxonomy (NCBI): domain Eukaryota; kingdom Metazoa; phylum Chordata; class Actinopteri; order Gadiformes; family Gadidae; genus Micromesistius; species Micromesistius poutassou. The sequence goes on from NC_140279.1 coordinate 6,556,918, forward strand.
GACACAGAGTAGATCCGTGCTATCACTGTCTGTGTGTCAGTGTGTGCTTGGACTGGGAGAGGAGCGCGCCTCCTTTCCACATGCATGAATGCTGCTCATAACGTAAGCTAGCATCATGGATAGCGTAAGCCAGCTAAAGTTGCTCAGATAACCACATTCAACTGTATAGAAGAGGCAACAGAACAGATGTAAGGTTACATTGAATTTACACATTGGAGAACATAACAATACCTGGAACTTTGTCTGCACCATCAACTCCGTTAACCATCAATCACCGTTAACTAACAGACACCCAAACCCTCACCCTTTTAAATAATGTATGCATTAATACCTTAGTTAACATGAACACTATTACCTTAGTTAACATGTACAACATTAGTAAACATGAACACATCAGTAAATGATAACTACACCATTAGTTATCATTTAACTCCTTATTAACTGTTAGTTAAAACATAATACATCATTGACTAATGTTAAGTAATGGTTATTAATGTAAGGTGTTAGCACATTTGTTTTCAAACCAGATAACAGGGTAGTTATGGCCTAGATAACTAAAGAAATAATGCATGGCAGAATACCAAGGATTATTTTATTAATGTATCGTCAGACGATAGTAAGATAATAAACCCACAAACTGACATATATAGAGCATATAGAGCTTAACGAGAGTGCAGCGATAGTTGCCAACTACTCCTCATGTTCTACCAGATACGTTCTGGTATTTAGCACTGTCCAAGGAATACAGAAAAACGTATCTTAGATGAAACATTTGTTTGCTTCATTCAAATGACTATTTTATTGACGGGCCGTTTCAGGAGGATTACCACTGCTGCCAGCCACTGGTCATGTCGTGTAGCCTCAGTGCTTGTAAAACTGCCTTAAAACGAGATCCTTTCATCCCTCAATTGTGTATCGGCAAAATAAGTATTCGCTATACCCATAGATTGTGTTATTTACACAGCAGCAGTGACTAACCCATGCACGGCTTTGATATACATATATAGATACATATAGATTCTAATTTTCAGCATTTAGCTTCCCCCCCCCCACCTCCATGCATTCTACGTTGTCCAGCACGCTGCCCTTAGTTCATATTACAGGGAACAGGAGTGGCATAGCTCTCACTCTATAATAACTCTAATGGTCCACTCATAAGGTCTTCCATTGGCAGTACAAAATAAACACAATAAAAATATCATACAACTTCTTGCCAGGCTACCTTTGAAGAGAAACACTGGTGAAGTAGCCCCAGTATCTGTACACATGGCACTCTTTCGATTAAGATGCTTTCCCATCGTGCCTACCACTTATTTGAAAGTAAATGCCTCTATCTGATCTGAATCTGAATCAGAAATACTTTATTGATTCCCAGTGGGATATTGGGTCACATTACATTTGCTCCCATTCTAGAATGTAAATATATAAGCATAGAAAAACTATAAGAAATAGAAAATAAGAAATAAGAAGCATGTAAATGTAAGAAGTATGTCTAAATATTAATGCTGAGATATGGGAACCATACATTTGTTAAAATTACAGAATAGTATTAGTCTGAATATAAGTTGAAATGTACAGTAAAAGTAAATACAGAATTAGTTTGGGAGTATATATCAATTACACCTACATGTTGGCCAAGCTTCAAATCAGTTATCATTTTAATCTGGCAGTGGGAGGTCATGGTGTCACTTGTTATTTTTTTATTTAGCGCCTTAATTTCATTAAAGCTTCTAGTGTTTGAATGGCCTGAAACAGATGCGGACCATTTCCCTTTCTTTGGGTGCTTGACAATAGGCAAGTCGATGTTTTGAATTGTTTTGGACCATAAAAGATGCAACATTATATGTCTCCACAAATCACCTACCAAATTGTTCATGTTCATCCATTTGGGTTCATGAAATATTTGTTTTAATGTTCATAATCATTCACATCATTATGTTTATAATTATGACCCTGTAATTCCTTTATCGAAAGGTGAAAGAACAAATTATATTATACAAATTTCTAGAATGATCTTTTGACATATATATGTCAAAAGATGTCAATATATCATATTGACATTATACTCAGGTACAATGACATTTTGTATGGCTTCTCTGGAAATAGACCAAATAAACAGCAGTTTTTGTAAGGACGCTTGTGCTAGTACAACTTTTAAGGCATTGAATTAAATGTTCACATTTACAAATTTACATAGGTTCAATGTTAATAAATAAATGCTAAATCTTTGTCTTAATATATTGTGTCTG
>NC_140279.1:6564166-6629166 GCF_964030765.1 Micromesistius poutassou
ACTTTACAACCTTGTTGATGACCCACATTTAGAAAACATGTACTTTTAATTCTTTAATGAATGCATGCCATGCACACTCCCGCGGCCGGGACACAATTCTTGTAGGGGGTAACTACATTCACCGGCTTCCTCCATCTTCTGCGCCACCTTTTTAAATAAATTGCCGTTTCTCGTTATCCCTTATCCGACGGAGGCGACAACAACAACAACAACAACAAGACTATCGTCTCCTTCTACTTCCGGCTCACGGCCCAGGGAAAAGGTCTCGAGCATGCGCAGAACGCAAATCAACGCATAAGCCAATTCGATTGGCTACATGCACGCTTAGCTCGACTATGAATCGCATTATCGTCTTAACTCGACTATGAGTAAGCCAATTCGATTCGAGTATAGCTCGACTAAGGTGTATACATGCATCTTAGTAATCCAATCATAGTTGGACTAAACGCACTGACCGCTAGTTTGCACGCCTCGGCAAAAAGCAAAGGCGTGTTCTGGCGCAAATGATACACATGCATATTATGAACACAAGTCGATGACGATAATGTATACAATACTGGTAACAAACAATGTTTGTTAATGTATTGCCGGATATCATTAGATAGACCCACAGTTGCAGCCACAGGACCACGTCCCCACGTCCATATCATATATGTGTCAAGTTCTCTTTGCCAAAATTTACATGACGACTCAGTGTTTCTGAAGTTGGAGAAGAAAACGCTATTCCATGTGTGAATTAGGCCTATTATTTGGCCATAAACTGAGCCATTTGAAGTTTGAAATTCATGTGGTCATGCATCTGTCTCAGCGGAAACTGCAGAAACACAATGCGCTGGGGGATGATGGAACTCTCATTGGTTTATTGCACTTTATGCCCAAAACACAACTACGGGTTTCAGACCAACCCATTTTAGATTTGCGTCGGGCGCAAGAGTCATTTATCCGCCGTCATAATAGTAACATCGCCATAGAACCGCCCACAAAGCTACTTCCATTTTGCGCTTCACACTTGCGTTTTAGACTGTCTAAATAGGGCCCCAAGTGTTACCCATCCAGACACTTTTTTATTGTTGTTAGTTTATTTAATGAGTAAAGGATCCCCATCAGCTAATCTCCGGGGGACCCCACCTGACAAAGTGTACATAACGCACTACATGCAAAAAGTTAAATTGCGTTTATATACTATTAATATACTATTAATCCATTCATTCATATTCAAAGCCACACAATATGGTTGAATACTAATATAGAAAAAGGATTATTCCAGTTTGTTATGGCTCTGTAAATAACCGGCAAATCTGGTTTTGTATTTGTGTCTGTTATAGCAACAAATTATTTGGTCAAATAAAAATGTGTAAAGTGCAGCTGAATAATGTGGCCATGCTTGAATAATTCCTTTGCCCAATGGTGAGTCATGAGCAACATGTTCAACTTTTTGTTGCTAGTTATAATAGAGCAGCCCAGAACAAGTCTAGCAGCCCTGTTTTGTGGTACTTGTAATCTGGGTCATGGAAATATGGCGTCTCATGGGTCACGGCCCAATCCAATGCAGTGACAGAGGTGTGGCATCTCATGGGTCATGGACCAATCCAATGCAGTGACAGAGATGTAAGAGAACATGTGGGTGGCAATACTCAGCAGCCAAGGGTCGTGCACATCACCTAATAACCTGCATGACCTGAAAGAAGTCACCTACCTGAGGACTGTGATCATAGATGTGATTAAAAAAACTCATCAACATATTTATCAACCCTCTGATGGATATCCATGTGAGCCTCCCTTTTTCGAGAGTGGGTGATAATAGCCCATACAACAAAATATTACAGGATTACGTGGGATTTACTGAGCTTAATGTGAATCTTGGTTGTGAACATAGACAAAAGAAAATGATAATGCTATAGACACAATGGAGACCTTGCGGTGGAAAGGACGTTAGTGATTCCACTAGCATTTAAAATCATATTAAATGCTAATGGTATTATAGTAGCAATAATTGACTTCTGACCACTTCAAGACATTAAAGTACACTTCAAAGTAATCTTGAATGCAATATTTTTAGCTCTCTTCACCCCTCCCCACCTTTTCTCCACAAACATTACTTCTCTGCATTACTTCGGCCTAAGTAGGACTGGATAGATGGCAGTGTTATCATCCATCTAGCCATCTTTCTATCTATCTATCTATCGATGTCTATCTCTATCCATCTATCTATCTATCTATCTATCTATCTATCTATCGATCTATATTCATCCATCTACAACAATCCATATATTGATCTACACCCAATCATCAATCTATCCATCTATACCCAACCATCCATCTATCTATCTATCTATCCATCCATCTAAACACAACCATCCATCTTTCTAACCATCTATCCATCTACAACAATACATCTATTGATCTCCACCCATCCATCCTTCTATCTATCCATGTTCTTAAATTATTCATAACAGAAGCCTTTAGAATATAGCATGGCATGGCTAGCAAACCTAAATATTTGATGTGCATATGCATAATTTAGCCTGGATGGTTTCATCATGGCTAACAACTAAGTCAACCTACACAGACAACATCATCTTCCTTATGCTGCCCAATGTTCATTGACTTATATTGCTTGTGGTTTTTCCATATTATATTCTATTCAACGCAGGTTCAAAGAAAAAACATGCATTAATGCATTGATTGTGGCAAAAGGCTCTCCATTGTTTTTTTCTCAGTTTCTTTTGTTTCACATAATATACCGCTGTTTGATGTAATAAGCCAGTGCAGGTTACAGGCGTGGCCTTGTTCCCATTTCAATCTACATGTGTCATGGGTACTTTTACAGTACGGCCTTGTATCTAAAAGTAGATCTCTGGTGCAAATTGCCCACATGAGCATACTTGAAAGGGAATACATTAATCAATTTGGCGTCAGCTTTGAAATGGCCATTCTCTGTGCGGGATTCAGAGTGGGTCTCTGTGTGCATGGGCTGTACTGTAGATATTCGAAAGCTGTCCAACAGTACCCTCCCCCTCTATCTGGATAATTAAATATTCTCAAAAAGAAGTTTATATGGCCATCATTCCTTGTCTCCTCCTCCTCTCATTTTAATCCCCTGTCTCTCTTTGCACTCTCTTTTTCCTCCGTAATGCAGTGCAGCCAGTCAGCAATTCCTTTCATGTCTGCGTGGCATGTTGCTACACTTAGTGCGTATTAATAGCCTAACTCACTGTACAATACAGGTACTAATATAGTCCTATATTTCTTTTGCCCCAATTGTTCTTTACTAAACAGATTTTTATTTTAATTGGGGGGCCCCTTCATCAGCATGTGTTAATAGAACGTGATTCTAATCAAACACTCAGCATCTCGTCCAATAAGCACGCAATATCTTAAGTGTTATTGTGCGAGACGCAGAAGAATCCTCCTTTATCTCAGAGGAGACGCGCTTCAGTGAGGAGGACGGGGCGGTGTCTATAATAAGCACATTGCACATTACACGGTCAGACACCCTCACGCACTAAGGTCATTACAGTGGGCACAACCTTTCCCTGAGGGCTATTTTGGAATGAGTGTACAGAAGACGTTAGGCTGTGGCGCGCTCATTGCCTGTCAGGACAGGGCGTGCAGTGTCACCTCATCTCCCCCCCCCCCTCCCCCACCCCTCGAGCTGTTGTGTCTGAGACTCAATAATATCTGTGAGGGTTGAAAGAGAATTGTTCTCATTTGATTTGGGTTATCTTGTGTGTAGGGTATGAAGTGTGTGTGTGTGTGTGTGTGTGTGTGTGTGTGTGTGTGTGTGTGTGTCTTTGTGGAGCCCGGCGTGCTCCATGTCGGGTTGGCTGGCGCTCTACTGAGCATGCTACCCACTCCATGCAAGCAGACATGTTGAAATCCTTTTATACGCCATTCCGCTTAGCAACCCCTGTAGGCAGGCTTTTGCATTCGGAAACTTACAATTAGCTATTCCTGTTGGGCCTGGGACAAGACGTCTCCAGAACATCAGGCCTGAGGGCCCGGGAGCGTTGAGCTTGACGCATCATCCTGCACCCCCCCAGCCTCAGTGTGTGTGTGTGTGTGTGTGGGGGGGGGGGTGTGTTTTGAGTTACAATTTGTCATTTTGTATTCCTTTCTCCCTCCCTTTTTTCCTTTTTTCCCCCTGCTTCCCCTATCCCATGATGCATCAGGAACCGTGAGGCATCATTGCCCTCACTGGGGATTTTAATTAGCCATGTCAGACACTGTCGTCTATTTTGGCCATGGTTTATGTTTGGCGTGTTGCCATTTTTGTTGTGTGTGTGTGTGTGTGTGTGTGTGTGTGTTGGTGGATAAAAAAGGCAAGGTGCTTCATCAAAATCAGTGGGGCCGGGGAGGTGCGCTACAATGCCAGCTGTTGGATCCAGGGCAGATCCAGGAGAGGAAGAGATGCCTGTAGAGGCTGATTCCCACCGTGACCCCAGAGACTTGCCCCCTCGCTGTGACTAATCTACAAAGACATTATTACATGCAGAGCTGGCCCACTACAACCATGTTTGTGAGTGGACATTTTTCTGAGTTATTTATTTATTGACTTTTTTTGATCTTGCTAAGCGGTCTGGCTACTATGGAAAACATCTTCATCTGTGCGGTAACATCCCGCGAAGGATTAAAATGACGTTCAACATTTTAATGGATAAGTAATAGGAAATGAATTTTTAGCCTTTCGCTGCGGACTGATTTACTTAGCGAGTTCTGCCTGCTTAGGGAGGGCATCTTGGTGAATGGGTACATAGTGCAAAGTCTTAAAGTAAAGTAGGGCCTATAAAAATGTTTACAAAGTGTTTCATGGTCACCTCTTGGGTTTGAATCTTAATGGGTATTTCCATTACCAACATCTAGGCGATTGGGCAGACTATAGCTAACGTTAGCTCGCGTTTATGTTATCCCTGACACCATATATTCTCGCATTCCGGGAGAAGAAAAACAAAAGCAGAATGCTATTGTCAAATTTAGGTCAGTGAGGGAGCATCAGGTGTTGTGTTTGCCTTATGGCACTGTTCACAATGAATAAAAAGACATGTCTACGTGGTATTTGGCCAAGCAGCGGTTTAATCAACAAGCTGGACCGCCACCAGCTAAAAAAATAGGGTTACAGTACAATTTAACTCTCCTTTCACGCCTTGAGAACATGTCAGAGTCAAAACCTTTGCTTTTGCTTGAGTTCCCTGGGAATTCTGACCTCGAACGAGTTTCATATTTTGCTCTCTGTTGGCCTTTTTCCATTATACTATACTGACCTGGCTGGATATGCTTTGAATCGGCCCGGCAGCCCAGCGCCACTGGGATTTGCATCTCCATGCCAACAGGGCTACCGGGTTGAAGGTGTGTTTTTAACTGATGACACGCTTGTCTGAAGTCAATGACACACACACACTTATTTTAGCCTATTTTGTTTTATATTATATCCTACTATATAATGATGTTGATTGGTTTAAGAGAAATAGGGTTGTTCCAGACAGACGGAACACACGTTTGATATTCCCTTCCTAATCTCAATAGGTCATTGAGAGGCGCTTTATTTCTGATTTATTTTTTACAGATTGGACAATGTTTCACACGTATTTCCCAGTGCCACAGGGAAAAAACTGTGATGAATGTCATATCAGTGATCTAATAATGTAAAATATTCTCCAAAGTCCACTCTTTAGACCAAGTCTAATCTAAAAGAAATCTTTTTAATTTCAAGAAGCGACAAGCTATTTATACCCTTTTTGATAAGGATAATATACATGTATATATATATATATATATATATATATATATAGAAATGTATATATATATGATAATGGGAAGCAAATCAATGTGGCATGGTTTGACTCGGCACAGCCAAAAGGAACAGCCAGCGTCTCTCTCTGGCTTTCTCTCCGGATTCCTCCCTCACGATGTAAGTAACCACGTGTGCCTATAGTTGATACTCTCCACACTTCCTGTTGCTCTCGCCTCCCCCCACCCCCTGCTCTGATTGGTGGAAGGTCTTTAACGTCCACCAATCCTCCTTTCATTTTGTTCCTAAGGGAACAAAATGAAACATAACAAAAAAGTGAACTAGAAGCCAGAAAGAAATTGAAGGCAGCTGAAAAAGTTACTTATCTCTTATCAACAGCTTACAATGGCGAGAGCCATCGAGCAAAGGCCTTCTTTGATTTTGTACCAACAGCGGTCGAGCACTTCAGCACTGATCCTGCCAAGCGTATGATTGACGAGACATAGATATTAAATATTATCGAATCTTTCCCCCCAAAAAGTCCCTGACGACAGGGTTTCTTGAAATTTGATACAGATGAAAATTGGGAAGGACGATTTTTTTGGGAGACTGAAATGGAAGCTGGTTTCTTCGGCTTCACTGGACCACTTCCACTGCAATCAGGAAAGCGGCTTTCTTTAAAAAAGAAAAGAATAATATCAAAGCACCAAATAAGATCACAGCAAGATGTGGCCGCATAGAGAACCATTTCAAAGAATTCCCATTTCGATTTTATTTGAAAGGCTATGGTTGAACTGTAGAGTATGTTATGGGAAGTCTAGGGGTACTATCATTTAATCGTTTCACTCGTATTTAATAGGCACCATGTGTGTGTGTGAGAGAGAGAGAGAGAGAGGTCGAAAATGTGAAGAGAAAAAGCTGGAGCGAGACATAGAATTATAATTGGTCTGAGGTTGAAAGGAAACAAGTCCAAAGGCAGGCACACAATGTCATATTAATGAATCAGAAGTGATGAAAGGCAAGTACATTTTCAAAGACACCCGCGCAAACACACACACACACACACGTACACAATAACAGTAATTGGTGGTCTTAGAAGTAGGCTTCATGCAGCTCCCTATTCATAGTTTCCATAGTGTATACACCAGGGTGTCGCAGTAGTATTTCACCATAAGATTATTGTTGACTGTATTTCATTTCCATATAAGAAGTCATTTAGGCTTGGAGTTTTGATATTTAATGCCGTCGTATTCTTACCACTGAAACCCATTCAATATGCAGTTTGATATTACGGTTTAATATTAATTATAATTTACATGACAGACATGATGGTTTTGTGTGTGTGCACGGTTTTCGTAATTGATTCATTCCATTGAGGTTCCAAGTGTCTGTGTGTGTGTGTGCGTGCGTGCATGCGTGCGTGCGTGCGTGCGTGCGTGCGTGCGTGTGTGTGTGTGTGTGTGTGTGTAAAAATGGCAGACAGCCATCACAGTTTCAAACACCATTTTTCTTCTTCCATGTTCTATAAAATACCAATTCATTTCCTCAATTATTGCCTATTTTAGTATAATTTAATTCTGTAAAACGACCACGTCCCTGTTCATTCAGAATCTATGCGGATAACAGTACACTATAGAGAAAATGTAATTGTGGGGAAAATTGCTTTTGTCATATTCTTGAACTGACATAGGGAATGTAGATTTGGTTAGACACCGCTTTGAAAGTTGTTTTAAATCAAAGTATGAGTGCACCAGCAAGCTAGCCTGACATTGCCAGACCAATTCGCAAATACATACATGTTAGTCCTGAACCTCCGGTTAATTTTTGATTTCCAGGGGGCGTTATCCACGGGCACACACCAAAATAGTTCTTACGCAATTGGGTAGACCTACAACCAATCAGAGCAACGAAACGCGTGACACGTTGGTGGAAGCCATCTTTGTTGCTCCCAAAGGGCACTGCTCTGTTCAGTCATCATATTAAACCCACCCCATAATGGATAAATTGTTGGAATTTATTTTTTAAATGTGAATATCAAGCTTATACCATCATTTTACCCTAGCATGTAATTTAACATGAAACAATACTATCAACATTTGGAGAAGATGAGATGTTCATGGTTGCTGTACAACATATTTCACACCTTGGCTTCAAAACGCATCAAAAAATATATAATGAGAAGAAAATTCAATAATATTCAGGTGTTACTGACTTTATAAAATAAACCGAAAAACAATGTCCTCTAACCTGAGGTCTCTTTAATGTATGGCAAACACTGCCATGTACTGCCACATACAAACGAAAAAACTAAAGCCTGACGTTTGATTTGTCTTGTTCATGAGAAATGTATTATTATCCAGTCAGGGTCGTGTTTGGAATACATTTTTCTGACATATAATCATGAATCAATGAATCTACTGAATATGTTAAAGTAACGAAAAAAAAACATTAATACTGATAATTCCTTAAAACAATTGTTATTTTTTATAATGATATGATATAGTATGTACATGGATCTTAGATTGTATTAATAGATGATCATATACACAAGAACAATTGTGTAAATAGTGATTTATTATTTTAAATAGTGAGAAATATGATTTTGAAATATGATACAAATACAGTTTACATGACTCAAAGGGAAAACTGAGTTTCCCTTTCATGGCTATAGTGGCATGCTTATTGCTATCTTGACTTGGTTGCAGTTAGTTTGGTGTGGACATGACCCAGGTCTGGAAGTTCTCTCCTCAAGTAATGCACTCACTCATAGCAAAGTGCACTTATCACATTACTGCATGAAGGGCAGCTGTAGACACATGTTCAGTGACTTTGAAATATACACTTCTCAAACAGTGATATGTGTAGAAATTTGGCTTAAGGTGGAATAGTATTTGGCAAGCAGTCTCAAAATCGTACAGATGTAGCATGGTGTGTGTGTGTGTGTGTGTGTGTGTGTGTGTGTGTGTGTGTGTGTGTGTGTGTGTGTACACGCGTGTGCGTGTTTCTAACCCTTGTATCTCCCCCACCCAACAATAATCATTCACTGCTCTGATTGAGCTCTAGCAGATGGATGTTGTTGGCAGCATCTTGTTGTGTGCTTGACAACTGTCCCTCCCACGTTTCTTTAGAAAGAGATCAATAAGTGGATCATGACTGTGTGTTCGATTACAGATTACAGCCCAGACTCTCTCAATGTGCCGATGGAAATGCAAGACGTGAAACAATCCACTCTTACTGCACAACATGCTTACTAATCTAGAGAGGCTGGACGTCTTCAGACACATGCTGATGGAACTCCAATGACATACAAGGTATTGTAAATTGCAACAGTTACCTATACCAGCCTTGTAAGACCATCCAGATAATCAAGAATGTGTTTTGCATTGAATATCAGTCTGGTCTAGCCAGGGCATCAGTTGATTTTGGCTTATTGACGCAGCCTCACGTTGGTCTTAAAATCTCCAGCCAGTTTAAATAACGCAGTGGCACTCTTGCCCTCTTTGCTCTTGCCAAATCTGGTTGAAAGAAAAGCAACGACTTGTCTTCTGTGAAATCTTTTAATATTTCTATTCAGTCTATTCCGAATAAAACAGCTCTGATTGCTGCGCAGATTGCCAAACTTTCGCTTGGCGCCGCCATTGTTTTTTTTCGGCAGACTGCAGCATTCCTTGTTCTTCATGTACTGAACCCCCCCTGAAGATGATTGGTCCTATCCATTTTCTAATTTAGGAAGAGGCTTTCAAGGGCCGTGAGGCCATACTGATCTGCAGAGGATTCAGAAGGTGAACTCGCAAGATCAGGATGGTTTCCCGAGGCTAGTTACCTACTCTCACAGAGACTTCTTTGTGCCTGAAGAACCATGGGCACACATATAGAGGAGGGAGAATGTGTATGCACTAATACTCAAACAAATCACGAAGCAGATGTTCCAATTCAGAAGGCTGGTGTTCCCGGACTTGCATCCAATCGCATGGCTGTGCTCCGTGTTGCCCAGTGGTTCTCAAACTGTGGTATTTAGTGGTTTAGTGGAATTTCCGAGAAAAAAAATAATAATAATGTAAAAACATAATAAGATCAAAATACTAGTCTGAATGGAAATACATTAACCATGAGATCATTAAATGGTTAAAATGTATATTTGCTTTTCCTGTAATACTTTTGTTTCAATATCAACCTGTTTCGTTGACATCCACGATTAGAAGATAAACTGATTTCAAGATATAAGCGCTAAAATTATTAATGGTTCAAATACACTGCGATCGTGGCTCCAAGCAGGAACTATTCGGAAGTGCAGACTGGAGGAGAATATTTCGAGCATAACTGTAAAAACTGTGACAGTGAACTGAACACAGGTGGAATGTGGTGGTATGTGGTGATGTACTTAGAAATGAATCCATGAAACCATTGCATCTCAAACGAACAACCAAAGACGCAGTGCTGAAAGAAAAAACTTTGGATTGAAGGATTGAAGCAGTCAAAGTCCACGATTCAATAGTCGGGAGCAACAGTTCCGCCAATATTTCGCAGTGACGGCCAAAGCAAACAAATGTTATTCTTAATGTTCTCACTTGCTGTGCGTGCGTGTGTGTCTGTTCTAGTGCTACCACTTTGTACTGAGGACAGTTAACAATAAATAATATTATTTTTAAGAATAAATGTGACTCCTACGTGAACTGTGCGTAGCTTAATAGGGCAAGCCTACAGTACGGTATTTTGTTAACATAATGGTGGTACTATGGGCGACAAATATCTGAGGTGGTACGCGCCCACGGTATAACATTTTGAGAACCACTGGTGTAGCCTATTATATTGGATGGTTCTGGATTTCTCAACTGGTAGAGCATGGCAGCAAACCTGCCAGTGTTAGCTTTAGAAATATATGCTCTAACAGTGTTGTCAGATGCTTTGGTTAAAGCGTCCGTCATACGTCATTATGAAATCTACTTTTGGATGGAGATAATTTTTGTCGTTTATTGTCGACTTTCACTGTATAATTTTTTATAATTTATTAAATTCAATGTTTTGGATCTCCTTACTCAGTTTCAGCTGTAACTACATAGCTCATCATTTTACAAGCACATGTCTATTAAATGCACACATTTTGCTAGTGGCAAGGGCCATATACAATGTTGTTTTCTTTTACATATGTTGGATCTTTAGGGATAATAAATGACTACGGTCTCTGGGGGATTACATAATGTAAATTATTCAGTGTTGATACAAGCTTTGAATCCCAATCAGAGGATACTTTTTTCAACCAGCTTTGTTTTGCTCCAGATGCTCCAAATTTGGTTGGGCTTGGATCTGAACAACAGATCAACAATTGCGCATCCTAACCAGGAAATGTGGTGGCTGCTCATTCCTCAATCATGTCCAGGAATATGACATGAGCTAGGAGGCCATTCCAATAACCAAGAAAAAAACACAGCTAATTCCCACAATGATACAATGTCAACACACACACACACACACACACACACACACACACACTTTATAACGGGGGTATGTATTTATTGGAAAGATGTGGGTGGGTGAGCAAAGGGCTGTGACCAATGGACGGCACTACAAAACCATGATTTATCATTTATGATGAATTAGTATTTCAATTAACACAACGTTTAATTCCTGTTGTTTTTTTTGTGCACAACAGCAACTTTTCGGATTTGTCGGCAGTCCTCGGGCAAACCAGGACAAGAGAGCCCCAGAGCAGGGACAGCAGTCACCCTGGGTCCGCTGTGGCGCACATTGTAATGGCCTCAACCCACTTGTGGCTCCGACAGCTAAGACAGACGCAATTGGGGTTGCGTGTTTGTGTGTGTTGCTCTGACACGGGCACACGGGCGCGTGGGTGGGGAGGTGGGGGGGGCTGGGAGGGGGGGGTGGAGGTGTAATTCGGTGAACCGGAGCTGTGACTCATCGTTGAGCTTTCGACCAGGCACCGCTCAGCAGCTAATGGCGGCGACTGTGCAGCCTCGTACACTGAGCTGCTGATGCTGCGTTACATCATCGGCTACTTTCACCCCCCCCCTGTCTCGTCCAAGCCTCGACCCTTCTACACTCCTGCTGGACGCATGCATCGACTTGCAGGGGAGGAATGTTGTGTGATGGGGGAGGGGGGTCTACAGTATTTTGCGGCAAATACCTAATGTTTTTTTGTTCTATTTACATAATTTGTGAGTTTGAAGCGCTAATTCAAACTATATAAAACAATTAGTGAAATAGGATGAAGGCATTTGTTCTTTGGGTGACTTCCAAAGTGGTTCCGGCGCTATTGGATTTTGGGATTAGCAACGTAAAAAACTAAAAAACCTTCCATGGTTACAGTTTTCACATTGAGCAACCTTTGCTATTTGTATTGTTCACTAGACGACTAAATGTGGATTAGTCTAGATAGGATTTTTGTTCAAATTTGACCACACAGTCTGTATCCTGTATCCTTGCGCTTAATTAGAATGTATACTTCTTATGATGCATTTTTATCTTTTGATGGTTTTGGTTGTATTGTGTTGCTACTTCCTGGTGCTGTTTATGTGTTAGATGGTTGAGAAATTTTGATTTGTTCCAAGCTATAGATGTAAATTAGCAAGAGCTAATGTCTCACAAAGATTAGAACCGCCATCATTATTTATGATTTATGGCAAAGCTATGTGTGTTTAACTAAAGTAAAACTAAGCCACTAAATGTCAACTGACATTTTCTTTTTTTACACGTTGGACCAATAAAGGTGAATGAGACCGTTTAAAAGCCAAGCTTGGTAAATCTAAAATGACATTTTCCAATTAATTACCCTGCAGTATAAATTGTCATGAACCTCAACTTGTTCAAACCATTCAATGGAAGTTAATGAATGGAAACCTGGCTGTTACCATCATGCTGTTATGACTCAGAAGGGACAATTAGACTTGGCGGCATGCTGTGAAAAACAATGTTTTTATATCTGGGAGTGAGTGTATCGCTAAGCCACCTGCCTGGCCCACACTGAAGCTTTAATCCTTTGAAAGGCTTTGTGTGTTGTGTTCCACCATAAGGAACAATGAAAGGCAATGAATTCATTGTAAAATGTGGTCACAGCAAACTAAATCATAAATTTTTATAAGCATTATGCAATAGGTTATTTGACAGAAAAAAAGAAAAAAAAAGTATAAAGTCTGGATACCTGAAAATAATAGCAAAAAATGAATAAACAATAAATTGGCCCATGGAAAAAGCAGCCATACTCAATATTTCACAGTAGGACAACTGATAATCAGAAATGATAACTGGTCCATTTATTATTCCCAGGTTGTCAAGGGAAACTTAGATAATAGTGTAGAGACAAATCCTCAGCTCTGTCCCCCTCCCACCTCCTCCTCCTCATCTGTCATACACCTGAACAGCATCAACAACAGATTCTCCTTGAACTTTGATACAGCCACACAGGGAATAACGCTAGCGCTAGGAACAGATTAGTGCTGGTGGCGGGTGCGCTGTATTCATGCTAGGTGGCTCCATATTGTGACCTGCTCTGTCCTTTACTGAATTTATACATTCCTGCCAGTATAAATTCATACACACACATCATACATTCATACGTACATATACACATTCATACATACTATACATTTGTTCAAACAAACAAATAATTACAAACATAATATGCCTTTGTATATACTGTACGTCCAAACATACAATCATTCCATACAATCATACAAACATACATACATACATACATGCATACATTATGCTTATGTACATTTGTTATTTGTTGTAATTTGTGTTCTATAACTGATAAAAATAGATTTATTCCGCAGACACCAGCTCCCAAAGCTGCGGTAAGCCTTGGCCAAACCAACCCAGCCCAACTCCAGTCATTCGTGGCAGGTGCCATCCTGTTTGCCAGGCTGGTCGTTGCATGCAGGCGTTCCGGAGAGGCATCATCGGTCTCCATCTCCTACACCATATGCATCTCACACGCAGCCCACCATTCTCTGACAATCTGATGCTGGCTACTGGGAGAAGAGCGGCAGAGGGAGTGAGGGACTGTACTGGGGCGATGGTGAGGGAAATGTTCTTCAACTGCTCACTCCATGACAAGCTGTTGTGGCTTGCTTCTCTCGGGGGTGTCCAAAAAGGACAAAAACGGGCCAGCAGATTGCACGCCAATGGTGATTGTAAGAACCCCAGTTAATGTGAGGAAGATATGCAAATTCATCACAATACCACATAGGTCATGCATTTCACTTAGCTACATCCCTTGGCAGGACTGTGTCATGCTTGATGTAGTGTTGATAGCCCTGAATATTCCTTTTTTCTATGTTAAATACTTGAAATATCATTTTATTGTAGTTTATTGGAATCTGCTACTGATGATGATGATGATGGTGACAAGTCTTTGTGTCCTCACTTAGTAAAGACTGAGGGGGGATTCATCCAGGCACGCTTCATAGAAATGGCAGCACAGCAGCAGAACTAAGATTAGTGCATTGAGACTATACCCCATACAGTTCTTATCATAGGGCTCATCCACTTCTAATAATAAGGAAGAAAATTAAATAGACCGTTCATGCCCACAGGAAATGGACAGAAGCTCGGCTCAGCTCAGTATCTGACTCACAGTGGTAACAATTATTTCAATTTTCTTTGCTCGACGTCCAATAAAGGCTTCATGTTTTTTCTACTTCAAAGAAAAAGGAGCTGGAGTCCCCTTATTTAGGGAGGGCTGAATCACAGGGTTATGCAGGTCATTCAACGTTCTTGGACGGATGCTAAAAGCACATCCAAGGCGTTCCTGAGCGATTGACACACAGGAACACCAGATTTCATCATGGCGGTCAAGGTTACATCTCTGATTCGTCACAACACTGAGGTGAGGATATGGGACTGCCCATTTGGATTGCAAATGGCACTGCTCAATATCAATTTGCTGACATTTTCATTTTAGTTCCTTTCAATTCAAATAGAATAAAATCTGTGAGACCAGAAACTGAATATACAAATATCCCCTATAGCCATTGGTTATTTTATCAATGAGCTCCCAAGATTGAAAACACAGGGGAAAGCATCCCGGAATAATGATACCAGGTGCTTTTAATTTAGAACATTTGATATCCTCCTTTTAATATCCTCCCGAGCCTCAGGGGATAGAGAAGTAGAACACTGCTGTGTGCTTGTACATCAATCCATCCATCTGTCTATCGGCTTGTCTGTGTATCCATCTGTCTGTTTGCCTGTGTATCTGTCCTTCTGTCTATCAGTCTGTCAGTCTGTCTACCCATATATCTTTCTGTCTATCGATGTGTCTGTCTATCTATCCGTCCATCTGTATATCTATATATATATTCACATCTATCCATCTGTCAATCTGTGTTTGAGCCAAATTATTATTTTTGTATCTATCTAGATTTATATCACACGTCATTATAAGTTAAGACTATACAATCGAGCACTATTGTGCTGTTGAAGGAAAGAATGGTTTGAAGGCCCCTTGTGACCTGGGCCGGTACTTTGAGATAGGAAGTTATTTAGGGCAGATGTCCTAGGTAAGAGGAAGAAGCTGTATCATTTTTTGACTGCAACCCTCGCACCACTAACACACCACCGAAACAACCCTCTCTCTAACCCGCACAGTGGTCATATTCATATTTTGGAAGGAAAATATGCCATGGCAGTCTGTCTGTCCTTCTGTCTGTCTGTCCGTCTGTCCAGTCTATTCAGGTGTGAGACATGCACATTACAACTTATGTTGTTGTGTCATTTACACAGAAGGCGACCATGCACTTGTCTGTTACGGCATGACTGTGTCGTGGCTTTGGTCGTTTGGTCTGCAACTTGACTGATGCCTAGCAACAACAGAGCTGGTACTGGGGGCGGAAAGGGCCATTGGCTGAGGAGAGCATAGTGTCTCTCCTGGATTTAATGTAGTTATGTGCTGTGACATGATTAGGGGTCGACAATTACACCTCTAGACGTGTGCTGTTGTCGCCTAGACAATCACAGCCTGAAATGTAAATATGTCTGCATAAATAAACATGTAGCGAATACAGATTTGTCTATTTTATATGGGATGCCAATTTCCATGTTTGACATGTATTTATTTTTTATAGCTTTTTTGGGGGGGGGGAAACATGTCTTGATGTTTTATCTTTATATCAGACTTTGAGCATGAGTACAAAAACAAGAACTGTATGTACAGAACAACAACGTGCTCGGCATTCCTAACAATGGGATAAAAAGCACATCCAGGCATCAGGTAGTGAGCTTTTTGCAACACAGATAAGAATGTGGAATCCTTATGATACTGATACCTTTGTTTTCATTGTCTTGTTTGATGCAAAATAGCATGACAAAACAGTCTCTTTTCAAAATAATTCTATTTGTTCAATAAAATTGAATAAATTAGATTCCATTTTATCCATATTTTTTCGGCCCTTTATTGTTAAATAATGACTTCAAGAGCGCAAGGGGGCTGCCAGTCTGTAAAAATGCTAAATATTATTTTGTGTGACAATAAAATCATAAAAGCATCATACATTCCCCAGCTTTCACCTTTGCGCTCGCTTTTTGCACATGCATCATCATTTATTTTCTGAGGCGATAGAAGGCAGGGATGGCATCTGAAATGTTTTCAGCATGTCCATCCTTCAAAGTGTAAGACTTCAAACTAAATCACTAACAGTTGCACCAGCGCAGCATCAAGCGTCATATGGATGTAGATCAATCAAATTAGATGGATCATTGAAATAAATGGAGGCGAGTCTACATACGTCTGTGGATGGTAAAGTGTATAACCTTCCTCTTTTCTGAGGTGTGTAGGTTCACTCGTCTTTTGTGGTTGAGATGTGGTCACGTGGATGAGTTGTTTTCCCCTCCTCTGTCTCCATCCTCAGGCGAGGTCTTTGTCCATCTCCTGGGGTTTATGAAACATTTGCCTTTCAGTCATTGATGGAAAAACCGAAAGACCTCTTGCCCAATTTGTGATGTTATTTTGACAGTTGTTTACGTCTACAACTTATTCAACTGCAAGTAGCCAATAATGTAACACACTGTAAGACTTGTTTTTGCAGCCTTACTTATCGCACGCCTCACCCTTTCCTCATGCATCTTCCAAGAGGATTTCACAGGGGATGTAGATGTGAAAGACTTCTATCTTGCTACTTGCTCTCTGAGATCATGTCAGATTTTGAGGACCTCAGATGGGAAGACCTCTGGTTTCTGTTGGCAGGTGTTTTCCAATCTTGCTAAGACCAACCAGGAAAACATGCTTAGAAGATGTCGGTTTGATTCAAGCTGATCCACACGAGACAGAACCCTTCTAGCCAACTTGGCAGGTGTCAGTAGGCGGTTTTTTGACTGTGTGTGTGTGTGTGTGTGTGTGTGTGTGTGTGTGTGTGTGTGTGTGTGTGTGTGTGTGCGCGTGCATTTGGATGTGTGTGTGTCTCTGGCTATACTCAGTCTTTTTCAGACTTGTGGCAGTTTCTCAGTCTTGGTAGAAGACTGACAAACATAACACATGCTTCCATGCTTTGGCCTGCACCTCCCTTCTATTCGAAAAAATGATGACCATTAAAATAGTTTTCATGTATACTGCATTGCCAAAATCTTATTCTTAGGGATCTCAATAGATACTTTCTCTAAATTTAAAAAACCTGGTTTGGCTTGAAAACACCCAATCGAAGAAACTGTAGATCAATTATATGCAACGTACATTGAGGAACGATAAACCAGTTGGATAATATTAGAAGTCCCAGGGAGCCCTAATTTACATCATGTTTGTTTGGGGCTGTACCCAACTTGGCCTGATTTCGGATTCTACTCTGAAATGATGAATAATTTGAAACTTAGAAAGGTACATGAATATGCAATTGCACACAAGTTATCTGGCCTGCAGTCCTCTGGCACAAAATGCATATTATCATTGAGCATCATTCTGCAGAGGCATTAGTGTTATGGGCCAAAGAATGTGGCTGTGGTATGTGGCATACAGGAGAAGCGCATCATATGGTACTCATTTGGTAATGGGCTAGAAGTGGATGGAGGAAATTAATCAAAAGGCTGAACTCAACAAGGGAGCAACCTGGTGTGGTGTAGCCCATGAGCATGCACATCCATCCCTCTTGAGGACAATTAAAGTCCAGAGATTTATAATTTTGGATGTACATAGGAGCGCACTCTCAAAGGTTATGCACTCTAAACAGACATATTTGCTGCTACCCTAGTCCTTTTCAATGTAATCTCGTATAAGGCCCCGTCCACACAAGCAAAAACAATCTTTTCCCCTTCCGTTTTCCTTGGCAGTGTTTCAGGAATTCCTCCATAGACGGACTCATTGCAAAAACGCATCTAACTTAAGAAACGCTGTAGTACATATTTAAGGCCTCTATGTGGCGCTGGTTCTCCACCAAAAAAGAAGAAGACGAGGCTGAGTATGCGTATCAAGCCTGCGTGCTGTATACAAACATACAGTCGAGGAGGAGAAAGCAGTTTAACCTTGTAGATTGAGCAGAAAATACAATTTACCAAGGGGCTGTATTTAAAGCTACAAAAATAATAGAAATCAAAACAAAACAAATTAGACGCAAATCTAACGTTGCCAGCTGGTAGGGGGGCGATGACTTCATTGTTTGCGTATCTGGTATCCACACCATTCCTAACACGAAAACGCATAGGGCCGTCTCTCGTCTTTTTCACCCTGGGACCTGGTTTCAAAAAAGTGTGTTTTCAGGCACCGAAAACGCCAGATCTGTCTGGACGGTTGGCCCAAACACCAGACTTCTGCGTTTTCACAACAACAAAAAAATTCTGTGTGGACTAAGGATACGTGTTGAAAAGGCCAGGTTGTGTGTATGTTGTGTGTATGTGTGTGCACGTGGAGGGTTCACATGTCAATGCATGTGTAAGAGCCCATGTCTGGATCAGTGTGAAATCCTGTCTAATGACAAAAGGCAAACAAACCAAAAGTGGCTGAGAGGCTGAGGTTGGGCCTGGTTGCTTGTCTGATCCACTACCAAAATAGTAACTTTTATTAATGAAAAGTATCAATCTATTACAACGTGCACATAGTATAATCAAATTAATTACAGCAAAAGAATCAAAAAATTGCTGCGGTCAAAAAAAAGAATGGCGACACTTTCACCCTATCTTCCTTGTACAGAGGTGAATGGGTGCTTGATATTAACTATGAGTGACACTGCCCATATCCATGTGACCCAGCCCTCGCTCACACCACGATCACACAATAATACATTTGACAACATTCCAAACACTAACGAAATGACAACATCAAAAATATAAACCATCACAAATCATATTAATATTACAATGAAATCATTCCCAGCTCCGACAACAACATGCACACTCTTTGTATTAGATTGAGTACATGCCTTGTGGGTTTGCTGCACTCAAAACAAAATACATTCCTTCTTCTTCTATTTGTCTGGGCCAACGCGTTGCTGCCATTTGAAAGTGAGTGCCTCGTTGCTACAGTTTGCTTCAGTTTGCTGCTGAACAACATAGTCCAGAGTAATCAATCAGTCCTAATCAATTTTATCCAAGAGCATCCTCCACAAAAGGTCCCCTAATTCATCTTCCACATTGAGCCATATACCATTGAGACATTGGGGGAAGTGTACTCCACTTAGTCAGTGTGGACAGAAGGGACTCTGCATTGATTTTTTTTGTCCTTGTTGTTCAAAGACCAACCGTTTGCTGAAGGCCATGCAGGACTTCAAGTTTGTCCATTCTTTAGTGCATCAATATGACACCAACATGCTGTAATGAGGCAGCAAAAGGTCTGTACATCCTAATGCATCATGGGATATTCTGTTGATGATACGCCACCATATTAGGAGGACCTAAGAGTGTTTTAGTACTGAAAATTGAAATTCAACGTAAACTTACCTAGGCCAATGAAAACTTGTTTTGCCACGTATCGCATGACAAACGCTGTTTCAAACTCAACAATGTCTCCCTAAATCCCAAATCCGTTCAAGATTAATTACAGAGAAATTACCAAAATAACAGTAGTTCTAACATAATAACTAACATCCAAGATGACTAATGATCCTTTGCCACCAAAATGGATGCGATCATTGTGAGAGGTTGCAATGTAGAAGCCCTATTTTCTTTTGCGTCCAAGGCCCTGAAATATGTGGGCCAAAATTAAGACTGGTTTATGCAAATGTCCAGGGACATGTCTTTTTAAATGACATACATATTTGCTGTGGTTTGTAACAGTCAAATTGTTAGTTAATTAGTGACTCACAGCGATGACTCACAGTACTTAGACATTTCATTACACTTTTCCTTTGGATACATTTTGATTTGCTTCATAGGCACTTCATGTCTTAGGTCTGAAGTGTCCTGTAATTATTATTATATTTAATTATATATTCAGCAGCTACAAACTCAAAAGGCTATTAAATCAAAATACCTGTTTTTACATAGAGAATAATAAACTCAGAGTCCTATGAAATGTAGTTATGGTATTTATTAAGCTATATTTGTATCACAGGCTAGTTCAGGTTTGATTGACAGCATATGTTTAATTTCTAATTAAAAGATATTGCTGAGAGTATTGACTTCATCCTTCATCCTTCATCCATCTCGTATGCATAAACACAAAGAGAGAAAATCATTATACACTATGAAGAGAGAAATAGGCTTACTACACTCCCACAAGACTGCATAGAAACTGTTTGGGGAATGTAGATGATATATTGTCCTAAATATAACTTACAGTATGTTGTAAAATCCAATATGTCACAGGGACGGTTGCGTGGTTCAGCAGGAAGTGAATGGGATGAGATATTGTGCAGACAAAGTGGCAGGTAGGCTGTGGGACTGTTTTGTTGCCTTTGAAACAACTTTGGAGGCTATGTCCGTTGCCTCGACGGAGGGTACTTGTTGAGCATAAGAATAACTTTTTTTTTCACGTGGTGGTGGTGATGGTGGTGGTGGGGGCACATTGCATGCTGGTGTTGTTGGTGAAGACACGCAAACTTTCTTAGAAGGAGAACTTTTGAAGTAACTAGGTTAGAGCGAGCTCTGAGGAGATAACAAATAAAATATGAACTGAAGACATATCCAGGAATAGAGCACAAGATATACCTTTGGTTCCACTGCTGTGAAGATAAAGAAAGGGGAGGAAGAAAAAAACGATCGATGCTGAATGAATCTTGGATCACTGATTTTGTGTCTGCTTGACCAGCTTTCTGGTGTGGGCAGGGGGACCTTGGCCAGACAGGAACTTCCAGACGGAAGTGGAACACAGGAGAACGCAGTTTCTCTGGTCCGCCCGCCACCAAGGATGTTCAACTGACTTACACACAGATACACACACACACACACACACACCGTATATACAGTCTCAAACGTGAAGACAGGCGCCTACCAAGGTGGATCAATAATTACTTGAAATAGTTTAAATTACTCTGCTCAGTCCACCTGCTCAGGCGTACCCTTGGAAGCACACTGCGCAGGGGTTAACCCTCTGCAGCACCCAGGGTCAATGGGTTTCCCTGCACCCAGTAAAACTGTACAGACAGAAAGGGGGAGTAATTTAATCCATTTCCAGTATGTGTCGTTTGCCACACCGTCTATCTAGAGACTGTAAAGCACTGCTGTTATAGTAAGTGGCTGGCTTCCTCCAATTCTCTTACCTTTGCTTGACAACATCCATTATAATAATGTTCAGTGATGCGCTGATGTGTATGATCAGGTAATGTGTATGATTTGCTTTTACAAAAAGTTGTCTAGTAGTTTTGCTAATGGAATGATGCAGCAATATAGTAAGGTTTTACCCCAGATTCATTAAGACAAAATGTATGTGTGTGTGTGTGTGTGTGTGTGTGTGTGTGTGTGTGTGTGTGTGTGTGTGTGTGTCTGGACACACACACACACACACACACACACACAACACCAACATAACCTATACTGCACTTTAACTATCCTATCTTCTAGTAGAGAAGTGATGTTGGACAGAATATTAACCATCAGTTGTAAACGAGCAATTGCCATTCATTGGGCTATAAAAGTAACAGTTGTATTCATTTTCCCCTCCCACCATTCCTCCACTTAATACGGTAATCTCCCAGTGTGCCTCACTTTCCTCCTTTTAACGATGTACCCAGAAATCTATCTGGAACGCACTCTCACGCACATTTAAAGAGGTGGCCACTGGCAGCGAGGTGTCGTCCCCGGTCACATTTCTCTCTGCATTTCTCCTTATAAAATGTGTCAGCCTCTCTCTCCCTTCCTCTCCCCTCTCTTTTATATTCTTTATCTTTGCATGTCTAAGGCCTCTAGTCCCCACCACCCCGTGCCATGGCCTCGCTCACCTTTGCCTAAAACACAAACACAAACAGTTCAATTCAAATCCCACTTAAGATTCTGAGCTGAGACTGCCACTTAGTTTCCAGAGGACCGGATCACGAAAGGCCAAGGGCTGCACACAGCGAAGATCGCACACATCGCTTTCCCAGTGTTTGGCCTTGAAAAAAAATGAAAAAAATGATCCAGTGTGGACCTTGGAAATATAATAGAAAATATATATTTTATTTTTATTTTTCCCATTTGAGCTGGTTCTTAAATAAATACCGCCTGCCACCAACGTTGATGGGAATTAAAGGAAGGAAGGAAGAAATGTGCAAGACTTTCCATTGCTAATGATGAGCATTTATCTAATCAAGTCTCAATCCTATTTTATCCTCTCCGTACGAGGCTGGTAGAAAAAATAAATGAGTTACATTTTTGCTTCCATTTAATATCAGGGAATTAATACACCTCTTTCTTTGTGATCGCTAGTGTAAAGCCAACCAGTGTCATTATTGTGATTCAACTTTTTGTGTACTCCATAGTACAAGCTTGTTATTAAGTTATGTAAAATGATCCACTGATGAGGTTCATCGCTGCCCGAAACATTAATAGTTGTAATAAAGTTAATGTAAAGAATAAGGTGTTGCAACTGCAGCATCAGTGACTGAACAATGATGCGGTCTGCTACTTCCTGGGTTATTACCTCCAAGGATGCATGCTATATGAAGTAAGAAATGGATATGGATTTACCTGACTGATTTTACAGAGAGAGAATGAGAGGCAGTACTAAAATAGTATGCACATGCTCTCATACAGCAACACAAAAAGACCAGCAAAGGCTGCAGACATTTTAGAATTGGCCTATTAATGTTCTTTATACAGAAGAAAAAGGATTTCCAAAAGCAAGGTTAAACATCTCAGAATTTACACACACACACTCATGAGTGTGTTCTGTATAGCTCACCCAACGTGTGTATTTTTTTTATTAGCGCTTGATTACAAGTGTTTGCCAGGATTGTGATTTGTTTCTATTGCTTTATCGCCTTCTCTGCAATTGGCCTCACAGGAAATCTTTAGAGGCGCTTATTAAGCAAAAAAACCAAGACAAACAACACAGAAAAAAAAGGAACATGCACGCTCCAAGAGTGCCTTCGGCCTTCCTTCCCCAATCCTGTGACCGCTGACTCATGGAGAAAACGCTGTAAGGGTCTCTGTTGTAATGATTGCTGATATCAGCTGAACATGAATCCATCCCGGCAGTCATTTATTACCTGCTCTTTTTTTTTATTTCTTTTTTTTGGCAGCTTCATTTAGTGGTCAAAATGACCCGACATCTACTTGAGTGTCCCAATGGGGCAAGCTGCACCACTCAGGATGCCCAGCCGGAAGCTCCCGCTGCCGTCATCACTGGGGGGGAGACGGGATGCGGATGATGCTCCTCTCTCTCTCACTGTCTCCTCTCTCAGTTTTTTTTGCTTCTCCTCCTCCTCTATCTCCATCTCTCACTCTCTCTCTTCACCTCAGTCTATCTTTGACTTTGACTGCTCTCCTCCCGCGTCTGCTTTCTCCTTTCCTTTATCCCCCCTTTTCTATCCAGTCTATCTCTCTCTTTCTCTTTGGTTTGCTCGTTATACTTTCTCCTCCTCTCTTCTCTCTCTATCCTCCTGGCTCTCTCTTTCTCCTCCACTCCTCTCTTTCCCCCCTCCTCTTTCTCTGCCTATATCATCTTCTCTTCACTCTCTCTCCTCATCACTGTCTTTAGTGTCCTCTCCCATCACCTCACTCTCTTTGTATTTATCGTCCTCTCCCCTCTCTCTCTTCTACTCTCTCCCCACCTTTATCGTTTCAGCATTCTGATCGACCCACATATTTTTAAATGCACTCTTCAAATGAATGCGACCTATGGGAGAAAAAACTAAAAATGATAAACAGAAGCAGAATTTAAGCCAGATCTTTTGTTGAAGAACAGCGAGCAACAGAAATAGAGAGGAGCATTTAGCTAGCGCTAGCATATCCTCCCCACCGCGGTTGCTATGCCATCGGTTAGGCCCACATAATTGACTCTCCCACGTCTCAGGCTCTTGAACAGGCAGGCGTTTGTTCTTGCTGAGCTACATCGCAATGTCATACCACAATTGGAATGCTAGTTATTGAGTTCGGGAAAATATTCATCCTTATTTCTCATGCAAGACTTGCCAAAAATAGTTTTCACTAGCCTAGGTTAAGGTATATTTACATGATTTAGGATTTTACAGGACCCTCACTAAGTCTGCTCCATATTGGGGAGTATCCTCAACCAAAAATCCAATGATGCATTCTGGTGTACAAGTTCTATACCACACCAATTGTAACATTAAACCTAAACTCCTCTTAGCTCATATATACCTTCTTAATGGCCTCTCAGCGCTTTTCCTCCCTGGAATCTTCCCGCCCCTTTATCTGTATCACTTGATCTCTCCCTATCTCCTGGCCTCCTCTCTCTTTCTCACTCTCTCTCTCACTGAGAGCACACACACAGACACACACACACACACACACACACACACAATCATACACCAAACCCACACAGACATACACACACACACACACAACACACAAATATACATGCACAAATTTACACACACACACACACACGCGCGCGCGTGCACACCCATAGACAAGCACTCACTAACAATTTCACACACACATGCACATGCATACCCATAACACACAAGCAGACACACACTCATACACACACATACCTCAAACACACACAAGCGCTCGCGCCTCCCTCACTGCAGTCTCCTCTCTCGGCCCTGCTATGTCTGCACTGAGCGTGGAGGGTTGCCATGTGTGTGCTGTCAGGAGGTGGTTGCCCTTCACTCCCCCGGCTCTCTCAAGGCGAGCTCCCTGGACCGGCTGCTGCTGGTGCCGTGGCTCCAGCTGCCGTGCCTGCATTCCTCAAGGCTAAACAGTATGGCCCTTCCTTTGTGTGTCCGCTCGTCCTTCGCTGCAGCAAGCGCACACACATGCAGCCCGGGCGTGGTTTCACTTTTTTAAACCTTTTGTTTTTTGGGGGTTTTTCCTCTCCCCAGAGCTGCAGCAGCCCCAGCAGAGCTCGTCTGCATAATATACATCTAAAGGATGTCGAAATTGGGCATTCGGTAAATCAAGCTAAGAAGCCCTGGTTCTGCTTTTAATGGCATGCTCCACTAGACTTGTTTTAATGTACTGCATATGTAAAAGATGTAGACATATGTTGGTTTCACTTTTACATTCATGCCAGTCTGTTTCGTCTGCAAAACACAGGCAAGGTTATTTTGATGTTATTTAAAGTTATTAACTGAGATATACAACAAATTTTTTATTTATAATTCTGCTCTGTTTTCACGGCAAGCCTTTTTTTGTTCACATTACTTTTGAAATGTGGCCGATAACAGATTTAGTTCACCTTGATATAGACTGTTTTACCTTTTGCCCTGTGTTCACAAGATGTCTGCCATCTCTACCAACTCTGTCCCTGTCACTTCCTTTAGCACCACAGAGATGGCTACTCCCTCCCCTGTGCTTCCCCACCCATCTCCACACGTGAATCCGATTACACTCATCAGTCCCCTCATATACCGGCCCAGATCCACAATTCTGCCTCCCTGATCCCTTGCCAGACTACCGGTTTGAAGATTTCTTCCTTATGGTCTGCCCTTTGGTTTTGTCTGCCTGATCTGCCACCCTACGTGTTTTGTGACCTCTTCCTGTTATTGGTTCAAATAATTTGGACACTTTTGTGCGTTTGGGTTCTCGGATTTCAATCTGGCCGGAAAGATGAACCCAGCCTGGATTCCAATCCAGTCCAGCAATAGTTTACAGCTCAAGTCGCTGAGCTCATCACAAACAGAGTCTGGGTGCTATCCGAGAGCAATTACAGCAGCTGTCCCTGTCAGTAGGAGAATCCGTGGTCGAGCCTCACCTCCCACCTCCAGAATATTCCAGTGAGCCAGGAACGTGTCGGCCTTTTCTCACCAAGTGTTCTCTCCTCGAGCTATGGCCTTCCATCCTTCGGAGATAATCCCGGCAGATTATTCCATTAAACCTTGCACTATACAGGCTAAGAGTAAGTGGAACACTGCTTCTCGATGCCTATCACAGCCTCTCTGACGTCATTAATCTTTCTACGGACCTGGACGCACTGATCGCACTCGCCATTTGCATTGACTGGCGCCTCAGAAAGCAGAGAAAGGTACAACCCTGGTCAGTTTACCCCAGGGGTCAACCATGCCCGCCTGTGTCAGCCCCACCCTCTGCTTCCAGCGTTCAGTGTGACTCTCTAGAGCCTATGCAATTGGGGCAGACTCATCTCTCCTTGGCAGCGCCCGTCAGCGCCGCCTGCGGGAGGCGTATGTATGTACTGTGGTCAGGTCAGGCATTTTGTTGCTTCCTGAAAACTGTCTTCAACACTCCCTGGGGACACTTCGTGCCATGTGTTTTTCAGAGGCTTGGAGAATCAAATGTACATTAAGGCAGCTCAGTGTGAGTTTCACGTTTCTTTGGTTTCGTTCCTTGGCTTTATCATGAAGCAGGGGAGCAGCCAGATGGACTACACCAAGGTCATTGATGTCCTTTGTGTGGAGGAGCTGCAGCTCTTCCTGGGTTTCACTAATTTCTACCGGCGGTTCATGAGGAACAACATCTCTCAAGTGGGCGTTTGAGATGGGCGTTTGAGTTCAAATGTTTGTTCACCTCTTGTCCATACTCCCCTTCCCTGACTCCCTGACAAACTTCAGTTTGTTGTGGAAGTGAATGCCTCTGATTCTGGAGCAGGGGCTATCTTGTCCCCTGCTCAAGATTAGAAGCTTCGTCCTTGTGCCTATTTACCCTGCAAGGGCCTTGTTTTTCGGTTCACCTTCAACCTCTCCTACCGCCCAAGGGTCAAGAAACAAGACACCCAATGTCCTGTTGACTGTTCCAGCCTGAGGGCTCTGTGGACAAACCAGTGGGGATTATTCTGTCCACCTGGATGGTTGGTGCCATCACTTGGCCTTTGGAGGACACAGTAAAAGAGGCTGATTGCCAGATTCCTGCTCCAAGTGCCGGCCTGTATTTTCTTCCAACCAACCTCCACTCTGCAGTGGGGAAATAGCTCTCCCGTGTCCTACCCCCTGTGGTAACCCGCACCTTGGCGCTCCTCAACCAGCGGTTCTGGTGGGTCTCCATGGAGATGGATACTAGGGAGTTTGTCGTTGCCTGTCAGGTTTGTTTTCAGAATGTGAGTCTTTGTCAAGCACCTTCTTTTACAACATCTGCCAGTGCCTCAGCAACCTTGGTCTCACATCTCACTTGACTTTGTCACCGGACTTCCCCCCTCTGATGATAGCAATTTCAATCTCACTGTGGTTTATGGTTTTTCCAAGGCTACTTTCCTAATTCCATTACCAAAGTGACCTTCTGCTAAAGAAACTGCTGGACTAATTTAACAACTCTTCTGTCCGCATGGCCCCATTCTCTCTGATTAGGGGCGGCAATTCGCCTCCTGTATTCTTCCTTTCATGTTCCTTGTAGCCTCTATCAGCCTTTCATCGGGCTTCCATCTGCAGTCAAACAACCAATCAGAAAGTATGAGTCAGGAGATGGAAAAAGCCCTGCATTGTCTCTCATCCCGCAAGTCATGCTGGTCTAAGCCACTATTCAAGGGTTGAATACGCCCGTACCACCCTACCCTGTTCAACAGGAACTGGAGGCCAGGGTTCCATCCGTCCAGGCTTTCATCCGTCGATGCCAACACATGTGGTTGCAGGCTCGCTCCACTCTGTCTCAGAAAAGACACTAATCTGCACCGCACCCCTGCTCCTCACTACACCCCTGAGACCTGCCAATAAGAGTGGAATCCAGAAAGCTGGTTTGTGGGTCCTTTCTCCGTCGCCAGGGCTATTAAACCTGCAATGGTCTGCTTCCGCTCCCTCATTCTGAACCATTCATGTCCATCCTACATTCCATGTGTCTCACTTCAAACCTGTTAAACCCGCTTATACCGTGAGACTCCTCCTCAAGTCCCATCGGTGTGGGAGAGGTACCTGGTTCGTACCTGGTTGACCAGGAGGGAAACGGTCTGGACGAGCATTCTTGGCACCCTGCCCGGGCCATCCTGGATCCATCCCTTATTATGGAGTTCTGCCGTGACCAACCTGATGGGACGTCAGGAGCCATCCCTGGAGGGGGTTCTGTCAAGGGTTCACCTTGATATAGACTGTTTTACCAGTCACTGGTTTCACTTCCTGTAATTCACCCAAGATAACGGCTTCCTCAATTGTGCTGGCTTCCTCCGGCTTCCTCACGGCTTCCTCAATTCTGCCCATCTCCAATCCTGAATCCGAAGTGATTTATTCCTATTATTATTTGAAACAATGATTAACGATGATTAAAGTGATGTTTTACTAATACATTAGACAAATAACAATGGTTTAAGTGATTGCTATTTATATATGAAATAATTAATGATGATTAAAGGTACATTTGTAACATTGCCCCTGTGTTTTTTAACAATCACTGATGGTTGCGATATTCCTAAATCGTCTGCATTGCAAAGTTGCATTTTCCCAGTTGCTAAATATCCAAGTGTTACCAAATATTTTATCTCCGGATTGATCGGGTTATTCCTGTTTGTTGGGGACGTTATTGCATCCCACATTCAACCACAAGTTTGATGCTCTCACAATTTAGCCTATATCTCTTTATTAATTCATTGTCCTCCATTGTCTCCAAAACATTTTGTCTTGCTGCAGCCATTTTCCGATTCTTTGTGAATAGGTCTTACTGAGTTAGGAGTCCTCTCGAGGACTTTTAAGCTCTCCTAGACTTAGGTGCTACTTTTAGGCCTAAAATACTTTGTGAATTGCTCTTAGTAAAATAAATGAGTCCTAAATTTAAGTCCTGACACACCCATTATTTTTAGGAGTTTCTCCTATTCGCCACTTATCAGCTACTTTTAGCCCTAAGATTCTTTGTGAATACAGCCCCAGATTCCATGTGATTTGTGCTGTTCACACTCTCGGATATGAGTCCCATTTGAGCAGAAAAAATTAGTCTTTTTTATCATCATGATGTATATGTTGAATAATATTGCTATATAACAGTACTGCACTTAGAACAGAAACCACAGCAGATAATAAGAAAATGTGCTATCTGATCATATATTGATTGTGTGGACTATTATGTTTTCCTAATGTGAGTGGCCCTCGGATGTAATTGCAACAGTGGTGCATAATTGTGCACTTTCCATGACTGATGGAGGTGCAACTAATGAAGCTTTAATGTTTCCCTGCTTCGATTTCCAGTAGAAGGTGAATTGCTCTTCTATTGTTTATATGTTTCTCTCCACTCTGCCTCCCTCTCTCCCTCCACTCTGTCTCTCTCTCCAGCCTGTCTCTCTCTCAACTGTCTCTCTGTCCACTCCATCTCTCGACTGTTTCTCTCTCTCTCCACTCAGTATGTCCCCTCTCCACTCTGTCCACCTACCTCTGTCCCTCTCTCATCTATCTCTTTTTCTGTCTCTTTTTCCACCTATCTACATATCCCTATGTCTATCTCTCCACGTAAAAGTCTATCTCTCGGTCTCCAGCTATTTGCCTATATGTCTCTCAAAACACAAGATGAAAAGATGTGTTCAGCGGGGAGGCCTCGCTACGTTCCATAACTCTGAATGATGGGCAGGATCATCGATGGCTTGTCTGTGGGTAGCCGCTTTCTGCACGCAGGGGCTGTTTGTTGACGTGCCCCCCGAGGCTCTCTGTCTTGTCCATCTTCATCCGAACAATCCGCAAGCAAATATTGATTGGGAGCCTCCTAAGCCTGGCCGGCAGCTAAGGGACACTGTGGACATGGACTAAGCCGCCAGAATGGTTCCTCTCTGAATTATTTTTCTGAGTTGCTCGCATTTCGTCTCACTCTCCCTTTGTTGTCATTGTTAGGTCACTTCTCCTGTACACCCCTCATCTCTCTCATTTATTCACACATTATTTGGTATTTTTTCCTCCATCCATGTCGTTGGCTATAATTGAGGAATCAGGTGTGTGTGGGAGGAAGATGTGTTTTATTCTGCTTACTAAACGGGGTGAAAAGGGAGAAAAGGCCAGTGAGACTTTCTCCTTTGTCAGCCTTGCTCTCGGGCGTGTTGACTTATCGATCCGAGAGTGCTCAGCAGCCAGGGCAAATGATGTCTGTGTTCCCTTCCCTTTGCTGTGCTTCTCCGTTCCCATGGCAACACTCTGCCCTGCATGTTTACCTTTGTAAGCAGGCTGCTATTTTGTTTTGAGTCCTTGATATTACTCTCTCTCTCTCTCTCTCTCTCTCTCTCTCTCTCTCTATCTCTCTCTCTCTCACTCGCTCACTCTCTCTCTCCCTCCCTCCCTTTATGTGTGTCTGTCCGTCTGTGTCTCTCTCTCATTGAGTTGTTCCCTGGTGAGTCACATCCTATCTCTTCCCTACCAATACAAGGTCTACATTTTTCTATTCACATTCAGATTTAATATGATCTTTTTCTGTGTGCAATTGTCATCAAAGCAATAGCACACAATTGTAAAAGTAAAACAGAGTTGAATTCTTATTATATGTCATATCAGACCATAGGCTTTTAGATATGGACGTTTGTGTTTCTCAATGAATATCAGTCTGGCCTTGGCTGGGACACAATTTATTTCCACACATAGGTATGGCTTTATAATTTAAAAAAATCCTGCCAATCAAATTAAATAACCAATTGACGCTGTTTTTTCTCGCTCCCATCCCGGTTAGTTGTATCGATGCCTTCCTTGACTAACCACCTTCCTTAGTCTGAGTCCCGGTTCGTCTTGCATGAGGTACCATTGCATACCACTGAGCCACTAGGGCTCCTATACTTACTATATTTGCTTCCGAAAAAAAAGATGTTTACCAAATGCTGGCACCAGATTCACTAACATTTTCTTAAGATAAAACTTAAAATAAGAAACAAAATCAGAAAAAAAGACAAAAAATATAAGAAGTTCCTAAGATTGCGCGACTATAACATTGGATTAAAAATCCAAAAAATGGAGGACAATACCGGCAACAGTGCTAAGCGCAGCAGAACAAGAGTTGGAGGTGTTGCTGGAGTAGGTTGTTGCAAGGAGAAGGTTATTAATGGGAAAATTGGATAATGTATCAGTGACAGCAGATAATAAGAAGAGGGCGTGGGTGAAAGTTGCCCAGTCCCTCGTATAAAAAAAAGGGTTAAGACAAGACAGGAGAGAAGATCCTCTCATCTAAAAAAAGAGTAATATGTTTTCAGTAACTTGGCCTACTGAAATAATTAAATAGTCAATAAATTACTACAACTGCCTTCTTGATAACTAACTACTAACTAACTACTTTAATTAAATTAAAGTATAATCAAAGATCCTTGATTGACTAATACTTCTCAATACCTCTGGTATTATCAATAGGCCTACTAGTTACTGACACAGAGTTTAGGCCCATTTAATTTTCAATTGTCAAAATAGGCTTTATTTGATATACAAAAACTAGTATGACAAGCTTAAATGAACAACATTGGTTAACATAGTTGTGGGTTAAGCAATATATTAATGAATTCCTATAAATGTCATATAGATATGTTTAAGCAAAGACTTAGCTTTTCACTGCAGCTGTTTTAAGACTGGTGAAGGGTTATCTTAAAGTTGTGGAGAAATTTGAGAAGAAATTCAAGAACATTGTCTTCAAGAATCTTGTTTGCTCTTAAATACTCTCTTAGGAAAAAAAAATGAAGAAGAAAGTTAAGAAAAAACTTCATGAATATCAAATCTTCTTAAATTTTGTCTTAAGAACACAGTTAAGAAAAAAGTGCTACTTAAGAACTTTTTTTTTCTTAAGAATGCTTTGTGAATCCAGCCCCTGGTTCCAAACACTGGTGACATTCGTTGTTTTGTGGGTGAATGGATCATCTTTAGATAAATGATGTAGCTTCACCTCTAATGGAGTGCCACCATTATCCCAGCAGTATGAGATGCAAAAAAATATTCAGTTAATGTGACGTGACCAAACCACTTGTGTTGCAATTATTGTCTTGTTTAATTAGTTCGTCTCACCTGGGGGCCGCAAGCCTCGCACATTAATCACAGGAAATTGCCTGTCCAATGTTACAGCAATAGCAGGGTGGCATGCAGAGAATTAGTTGAATCTACCGAGTACAGAATCATATGCACTCTCCTCGTTCCAACACAGCCACACACACGTATCAATTTGTTTTATTTACCTCATTTCTATTTTGTTTATTCTAATTGTAAAATACTCAATCTGCCTTTTCAAAGAAACCTGTAGTTTTCCGTCATTCTGGAGTAAAACATCTAATTAGAGTAGAACGAAACAAAGGAGGAGTGTAATTTGATTCTTCAGGGCTTAATTGGATCGTGCCTAAGTTACAAAACATGTGTGTAGAGTTGTTGCGGGCTTTATATGATGTGGAAAGAAAACAGGGTATAATATTGGTCATTAATCATGTACAATATATTGGCCAAGTTTCTTTAGTTGTCACAAAAGACACATTTTAATTTTAGAGGAAGATCATGAGATGGATGTGAAATGACAATCAATGTGCTGTGGAAATGAGCAAATAAGGTGATGAAGTTAATCATCAGCACTGGTGTACTTTAATAATATACAGGATTTGAACCAATTTATTTTGACCAGTATTCTGTTTCATCGGACTGCCCAGGAGGCCTTTGTCATTTTTAATTATTGTTCTTCCTAGACACAATGCAACATGGGACTTGTAGCTGTGGTGTTGACTTTGGAAGCCCCCACAAAGCCGTGTTGAATCCCAAGTCTCTCGTCTTTGTTGGGTAGTGACATGTCTACCTACGCCTGCCAGCCCACCTCTCAACCCCCCTCCCCCCCCCCCCCCCCCCCCAACGGTCGGCCTTAATGTAAACCACTCCAGGTGAAGCGGGTTGCTTCCATCTCCTATCGATTTACCGCTGCCGTGTACGAATAATAATGACTATAACTTCAGGCCGTGAAGACAGTTCATTCAATGAGGCCCATAATTAAGATAAATCAACAGGATAAAGGACAGGCTGAGGATTTTTACAGCAATCCATTTTTTTTCTAGTAGAACGTACTAAAATATTATGCAATTCATAACGTAAAATAAACAAAAGTAAATGAAAAGAAAGGGTTCAATGTTGCATCCTTTCTAGCATCTGCTGCACACAGCTATGTTGGGCTCTGTGTATTCAGCATGGAAAATAATTAGTTTTCATACTGTGCCAACCATCAGAAGCTCAAATATACCCACCTCCTCACCGACTCCCCCACCCACCACCATCCTCCTCCATCTTCATCTCATCCCCTTTTCTTTCCGATGCGGAGAGAGACGCATCATGTTGTTTTTGTTGTTGTTGTTGTTGTTGTTCACAACATCTCTATGAGTGGCGTTCACTTGGACAGCTTGTGCAAGTGGAAGTCTCCAGGAAGAGACGGAACAAAAGTAAACACAGCCCCCCCCCCCAGGTAGTCAATCAGCTTTTCCTTTCTTTCTCTTTTTTGTTTCCCCCCCCTTGCCCATCCAATCAATTGAGTGCTGGCCTTCAGAGCAGCCCTTAAAATAGATCAGGGTTTTTCTTCTCTGTGTGTGATGAGAGAGTGCACTTAACCACGTGGATATAATGGGTAGCATATTTTTCCCTTCTCCAGTGTCCACAAATGTGCATTGAGTGGTGAAGTATATTCATATTTTGGTCACACTTGAACATCACAGGATGCGGTTATTGTTCGGTGTGTCTGTCTGTCTGCCTGCCTGCCTGCCTGCCTGCTTGCTTGCTTGCCTTCTGCCATATCATAAGCTGGGATAGTGACATAGTAAAATGACTGCTGGTTTATTTTTTTATGATTGAACTTGAACTGTTCTATCATTTTTTCCATGCATTTGGGCCCTCTACCAGTTCTGGTTTTGCTTGAATGGAACATTTACTGAATGGCATTGACATGACTCCCAGGAGATTAGAAGCAGGGTCGTCTTTGCATCTCTGATTGATTCACACCAGACTGTCACTGCTCTGGGTACCAAAAAGTTAAACATCTTTCAACTGTCTCTTAAAGCACTCAGTATCACTTCATGTCCGCTTTCATATTCCATGTGTGTACGCCCGGTTAAGTAGGGCTTCAGTGGGAAAATGGTTAAATGGCCAACAGAATGCTTAAAGAAGCTGAAAGCAAATGTTTTCGTTTTGGCTAAGTTCCTGTCCACTTTCCACAGTTTGCATTACTACTGCCTACTCCCCACCTGAATGTGGGATTTGCAAGACTCCTGTCTCTTTTCATGGCAGCTTTCTATTCCTCTTTTTTTTTTTTTCACTTGGTGTGTTGCTGGGATTGCTGTAATTGACAGCGTTGCCTGTTTGCAGACATTGTCAGTTAACACTGAAATCCTGCTGCCTGCTCGTGAACAGGCAGAAGTAGGACCACCTCTTTGCAGAGCTCTGTCTCATGATTATATAAAGTGGGAACGGGACACCAGAAAAAGGAACTGAGGGAGAGGAAAGAGAGACCCATGTTACTGACTTAACACAGTAATGGATGTTGGAATACAGAGCTATTTAACACATTTTATCAAATAAATATTACCCACAGCCCCTTTAAGAGGGTGATATGTCCCTTTGACAGTGAAATGGGTTAAGCCTGAATCCATTTGGCCCATGTATTTTGTTTGAGATGTTTTTTATTGTTGGTATATTTTGTGTGGTTGGTACTTTACTCCTTTTTATGGTTTTATATGGGGTTTCTTTGTTGTATTTATTGTTCTTCTGCTGGGTTTAAAGATTTTTATTAGGTTGGTTGCTCCCTGGACAAGATTTATGTCAATTGGGAGTCGTTCATTTCTTTACAATATGTGTTTATGTGTGGGTGACCAACACCATTTTCTGACTTTGATTTAAATACAACTTTGCCTGGTTGAGTTTATAACATTATTTATGTTTCTGTACTGTCATGGTACTGTCGTAGAAAAGGCATCAAAAGCTCTGTAGATACCCTGAATTGGAGATCAGTGATCCTTTATGGCCGGCCTCAATCTGTTTTTCCAACCTACTGGCAGTTTGTGTACCAACTACAATATTCTTGCTGTAATATGCAGGTACGCGTTGCGAGTTCAAAGGAACTTTTTGTTTAAGCGTACCTTATAAAGGCACAATTATTTTTGATTCAGTGTGATATACCACCCCTATTCTTTCCTGCACCTCAGGATTGACTCAATGTTAAAAGGTTTAACGGTATGGGGAAAGAGTTTGGTTGTCACAAAAAAAATAAGTGCATAGTGGTTACAAAACACTCGCTGGTAGGTTTTATGACCAATATTATATAGTCCAAGGTTAGCAGGTATGGTATTGAGAAAAATGGAACAGCTAAAAGAGTTGTGGCTTTTAAATCGTAAATAATAATCTACCCTCATGAAACCAAGTATGCATTTCACAGCAAATATCAATCCTGCCTGGGCTGAATGGAATGTTTTTCGACACATGGGCACAGCCTGGGAACCAGAAGAATCTGCTAGCCCCCCTCCCATTCAGAGGGATTTCAAGTAGACATTATAAAACTGTATCTAAATTGGTGCGGGTGTGATGTGCTGACTGTGCAATCTGAGCATATTTTAGCCATTTTCCTCAATAACCACCTAAACAACATATAATATTTCTGTTGATGGCTACACTTATCTTGTTTTTTAAATCATCTCTTGTTTTGTCAGTAACTTAGACTTTATGTAGTAACTATTTGCGAATGTAGCTTCATCACAATCTGAAATGTGTATAGGCCTACCCAGGCGTGTCCATATGGGCAGGTGGGGCAGCAAACTATTGCAAAAGCATGCTCCAAAAGGAAATAGTTCCTCAGTAAATCATTGCACTAAGTCTATTTTTAATAATCTGATTGTCACATTAACTATCTATAGTTTCTGAAGGCTTTCTAACTATTTTTGGTCTGTTGACATCAAATTTTGGATGATGGTGGTGATTCTAGTTGAGTTTAAACATCCTCTGTATGTTTATTGCATAACCCTGCAGGCTTCAATAGGGATTGCAATCCGCAGTAAAAGACGCCTATATGGTCGTAAAGTAGTCTGCCCCATGGTCATATTCTAGAACTGTTGTTGTTTTAACTCAAATTATTCCGCCAGGATATTTCGGTTCTATAACAGATATGGCGAGTGGTGTTGCACCTGTGATTAACAGTGTTGAGTTTATGTTAAAAAAAATAAAATCTTAATTCTTACTCATAATTAGTTTAGCAAGCATGTTTTAATGTAACTCAAAAAAAAAAATTTGTGGGTGTGGTCATATGCCAGTAGTTTCTGCCCACTGAAATTTAGGCTCACCGCACGCTACTGGGCCTACTCATCTTCAGGTCACTCATAACAACACACACACACACACACACACACACACACTCGAGTTCGTCAAACGTCAAACGTCACCTTAAATTATGAAATTGTAGAACTATTGTTCTTGTTGCAGAAGATATTCCTCGTAACCTCCTCCAGCCATTGTCATAGACATGTTGCTTCCAGTGAAAACCGCTCTATTTCATCTCTCCTTTAAGTTAAAGATTTTCACAGAGAGAGATTGACCTCAAATTTATGTCTTTGTCTGTCTTTGGAGATTTGAAGCCTTGAGTAATTAAAAAGGAGCGCCTGAGCGGTTGATGAAGGCCGTTGGTGCTGCTGGTTCGGCAGCACGACCCTGCCCTCCATCACATGTTCAATGGAGGGGAAAGGGGTTTTAGGGCTGTAAGGACTGACACAGAGCCGGCCCCCCGCGAACATAATTGCTCGCCCGGGGAGGACGCGTCGTGGCTGGTGGCCTTACGGACGCCTGAGGTGCACGGAGCCTGTCAAGATGATGAAGCTCTTCGCTGTTACCCCGCCCACCACCCTTATGCTGCTTATTCTCCAGCCCTCAGAACCCCCCCCCCCCCCCAAACACACACACACACACATACGTGCAGTCTACAATGGACATAATTTCTTGCCTTTTATACATTTTAAATCAGTGAAATATGATGGGGGGGGGGGGGAATTGTATGTTATCTGTATCTTATTTGAATGTCCTTCTCTCCCATTTCCTTCATTTATTGCATGGGTTTCCTTTGTTTGTTAGTCCTGGATCCCATTTTTAGAACAGGTACACCTTAGTTTCACTGGGATAGAGAGGAAAGTAATTTGGTATCTATAAACATCTTCTCAGAGCTTGGAGATTTAGCACACTTAGCAAGCAGGAAAGCAAATCAGAATTCATGGCAAAGCCTCCAGGTTCTTGGAATGTACTATACAGGTACTATATTTCCATTGAACAATAGCAATGGACTTCATGCAACCATATACTTGGACTCGGATCTTGCAGGTTTTTGCTTTTCCCAGTAGCTTTTTCAATCAACACAGAGGTAATCACAAAGCACAGTGTACCAGCACCTGATTCAACACAGCAACGTGAGCACAGAGTTGAAAAGAGACAATGGGACGGCTCAGCCAGACTTAGAAAATAACCTCAGTATTCTCATTTGGGAGTGGGCAGAGGCCAACCATTTTTTCATAAAGAAGAGAACAAAGACTGGATTAGAGTAAGAGTGATGTTAGAAGAATGAGGAAGATTAATCAAATCTATCTCTTGAGTAGGCACTCCAAACCAGGTGACAAATGACCCAGAGTACGACAAAGCAGGGAATTATTTTAATCTCCTTTAGTTCATTTGTCCAGGGCCTGCCCCGTTGAAATTCTGTTATATTGTCACCACACCCAAGGCACCAGCCTGCAAGAAGATTTAAATAGAATCCAGCCGACAGGAAAAGGTTTGTAGGAGGAAAGACGCCGGCACAAGTCTTACACAACAAAGTAATGAACAGATGTAATGCCATAATTGCACACAGGGGCCCCCCGAGCCAGAGTTGTCGCAGGTCATTTCAGAGACATGCCTTGGCCTCGATGAGAGGCCTCCACGTTGCATCAATCCAGAGGAGGTGCCAGGGGCCCCCCTGTCCCGGCATGATTAGAGGAGGGCCCTCTCTCCGTAACATCTGTTTAGCCCACAGACATGTTGTCATCCATAGGAAAGACACAATCTCAGGACATCAGCATCTGTGTTCTCCATTTAGTGGAAATTCATCTTCCTCTCTCTGCCTTGTCACTTTCTTGTTCACTGAAAATATCTCCCACACTTTTTGCTATTATTTTTTCTAGCCACTCAATCTGAATTAAAACGGTTAAACATGCATATATGCGATGATGTACATACAATAGTATCATATTCTAGTGTATTATATGATCATTTCTTTCAGGTGAAGATTTAACACATTGTTAACTATTAACATTGAGCGGTTGTTGTAAAGCAACATTCATTTTGATCGCACCTACGTCGATAATTTATGGCATAGTCATCACCATGGTCAGTTGTAGAAAATGCCGGAGGTAACATTCTCTTTACGTTTCTCCACACATACTATATTGTATCCTTAACTATATTCATAGACCTGTATTTATCGCTATCTATATATTATATATATATTGATTATTAATCTTGCTTGCATTTTTCCATTTTGCTTTTTCGGGTTTATCTGTATGTGCCTGATGTAAATGGACCTTAAGAATAATGGCACCAACATTTCTCATTGGTGTAGAAATGGAATGAAATGTTTGTGGATATGGAATTGGATTAAAATTGGATTCTAACATGGCCTTAAGAATGTAACCTCTATGATGTTGAGATTACAGTATGTAATCAACCTGAATGATTATAATGATGGTGGCGTTTTCACTGTTTGCAGAAAGGCTAAGGTTATTTTGGATGTTGCTAGACCAGACCTGGAGGGGGGGAGCAGTATTATGAGAGGGTGAAAGCTTAATGGGAATAAGGGAGCTTATTGCTGGGAGAATAGGCTGTGGTAATTACATTCAAAAAGATAACAATTCTTAATGCTTCATGTTCTTCTTTGCCACAGTGTTCCTCCTGATAACATTCCCCTGGGAGACAAATGCAAAGCAAGCTCTCCACTTGGGTGATTGGCACCATGAGTTCAGCCTTCACACTGTCTCATGCATGCAGATAGCTGGAGATTAAGGGGGAAAATATGATATCACCTGCACTTAATATTCATCTCTGGTGGGACCTGAACTGTCTCACTGCTCAAGGCTATAACAGGGAGGGGTTTGGCGAGAGCAGTGGGTTAGGTCTTTATGGCTATTTGAGGGATAAAAAAGAAACACACCTGAAAGATTGTCGTCCATGAGGGGATCTGGGGATTAGCTTCTGCATCACCGCGGCCACATAAAATAAGTGAAATCAAGAAAAGTGATTTTATATTTTCCCCTTCACACTGGACCAGATTGGTTTCCTGGTGTGTCCGGCCAAGTTTCCATTTTTTCGGAGCATGGCAGATATGCCTGGATTAGGATCAGCACTCATGAGGCCGTTAAGAATGATTGCGTTCAGGAAAAGTGCTTTGGTTTATTGAACACAGGGATTTATCTGATCCTCTCAGTCGGAGCAGATCGTTTAATGCTGCCTGGCTTTTCCCAAATGAATTCCTGTGATTAGACAAGGCATAGCCTAGTCCATCACCTCCCTTAAAGCAACATAGGCCACATAGACTCTTAGTTTTCTTGGTGTCTGAAAGGGACTTTTCATATTCTATTATTTAGAGTGTGGAAAATGAATGGGCCAACCGGTATGGCCTTGTGGGTGTTCTGTGGTTTAGATATTTCACTTTATTTCTTTTTTTTAAACCAAAATAGAGATAGCGAGATAACCTTGCTGGTTTGGGTTATCAGATTGATCGGGCAAAAAAGGAAGGAGGAGGGATTCCTAGCTCTGAATCCATCTAAAGCTGTCTTTTTGGAGGCGTATCAAAGGATGAATCACCCTCTATCTCCATGACATCCTTTTGTTATATGGCACCATCACACAACCATCATCTCGCCTAGTCGATCCCAATGAGGCCTTTCCGCAGAGTGTTGAGGACTGTGTTGGTTTGAATACGATATGGTTTATAATCGCTGTTAAACAGCTTCCTACCTCATTAGCTTGCCCTTTATTCTCCAGTTTCCCCGTATTCTTGTTATCTCAGGTATTTTGCAACCAGCAGCCCACTGCGCTGATAGGCCCTTTAGAGGAAGTTTTCCGGGGTGGGGGGGGGCGGGGTTGGATTATAAAAAAAAGAAATGTTGTAAAGTGTAAACCCTTGTTCCATTCATTTAACGAGCACACCCATTACCCGTTTCACTTTTTCTTCCCGGTAACTTTATCTTTAGAAGATTCTAGCTGTGTTTTTTGGAAGAGGATATTAAGAGAGCAGTTCACAAGGGTCACGCCGTTGTCAGTCTACTGTGAAAGGAAAAATAAGAAGAAAAGAGGATACTTTGGTCAGGTTGGGCTTTTTTTCAGTAAGTCATCTGCTATGGAACAGGTTTTGAGGCAGGAGTTGAGAAAGTTATGTGTTCCTTTGAAGCTGCAGCCAGGCGTAGCATAGCCGAATGCCACATCTTTGATGAGGAGAGTCTGGCGCTTTAATGACTTTATTTCTGCTGGTAAAATATGCAAGAGAGACAAACTGTTCTCTAGCCATTGCAGTTAAAAAATAGTTTTGTCACCCCCAAGTGTCATCTAGGCCAAAGTCACAGAATGTAAAATATTAATTATACCCTGCATATTGTGGTGTGGTCGTGGTAACCGCTTGTATAGTTCATACATAGTCATAAGTTATTATCAACGTGTGTTTACACAGAGTGCTTGCACAGTTCATTGCTGCATTCGGATAATCATCAGAATGTAATCCAAGGAAAAAAAAACATAGGCCACCTTCAAATTGTTATCAGAAAATAAAAAACAAATGGCAATTTCAATAAAAGATTACAGGAGATTTAAAAGGACCTGAAGAATAGAAAACGTGTCTGATTCACCCCGTATACTGAGATCCATTAAATGTATTCCAGCAGACTCCCAACTTTATTACACTTCAAAGAAATGTCCACTCTCTTTAACAGTCAGCAGTCACACTCAATTGTGACTGTGCAGCAATACTTCAACCCCGAAATGGCTGAACGAATTTAAGAAGATGTTTCCTCTATCTCAGGTCAGAACAATAAAAAGTCTGATTTAAAAGCTTTGGGGTTGTCTTCTTTTTTTTTTCGCCCTTATGTGCGAGGCATCCTTGACACGCCTGAACGCAATCTCATTGTCTTGCTTGGCTAGCGTAAATGCTGAGCTAACACACAAGCTGTAATCTATCAACGCAGAGATTGCACTTGTTCCAGCATTGTTCTACAAGCTGCTAAGGACTAGGCTAGATAAGCTTTATCCTGCCCTCTCTTTCTGTGGGAGCCTTTGAAATCCATCTGTCAATAAGACTGAAATGGTGTGGAATGAAATACCATGTTTTGGCGCGACGACAACAAGCCGGTGTTGTAGTTTGGTTTTGGGAATACTAGTCTAATCCTGATGCAACCCTCTTGTAGCTTTTCTTAACACTTGTCTTGCCTTGGAAAATGAATGTTGTAGCAGCATTTTTATATATTTCAGTTAATCTTCAGCATTTTTATTCATTTCAGTTTTTTACCAGACATAATCAGATATTACCACGATGAAAAAGCCA
Organism: Micromesistius poutassou; assembly: GCF_964030765.1. NCBI lineage: Eukaryota > Metazoa > Chordata > Actinopteri > Gadiformes > Gadidae > Micromesistius > Micromesistius poutassou. The sequence continues at coordinate 6,605,802 of NC_140279.1, forward strand.
CGCTGTTATTACTATAATACTTGGTACGACTACTTGGTACGGCTGTTCTATAAATGACAAGTCTGCGGACTGTCCGTCTGCACTATGTACGTTTTGTTTACTCTTAACCTAGAGCAGAGAGCCTATAGCTTACACTGAAATGTGCATTGCACATAGTGTACATTCTCTCCAAAATGTTTAAAAATAGATGCACTCCCACTACAACACAATACAGGTTGAGGTTTTTCTTCATTTTTATGTTACTCTTTTTTATTATATGGACATTTTAGTATATGTGGACGGGATTACAAGGCCAGGCTGCATTTAGCTTGCTGGCTCAGTACGTGACTGACACCCTCAGTAGGAGCCATCTCTCTCTTGGCAATATGCTGGCCAGAGGCCTTTATTGGCAGCTCAGAAACTAGCTCCAAGACACGGACAGGAGTTCAAAGAGAATGGAAGTTCACTCTGGATAGGCAAGCCTGCGCAGCAGGCTCTGAAGGATATATATTGGGTGAACAAAGGAACTGGAAAAAAAACTGGTAGAGTTGAAGTTGAGGCCGCATTTCAGACAGGGTTAGAGAGAGGTTTTGGTGTGAGTGGGTTGCTCTGATGTGTCAAGAGGTCATCCACTGTCAAGGCAGGATATAAAGTGTCAATTTGGATCTAAAAGACTGGAGTGTTAGTATTTTTAAGACCCTTGTTAGACAGTTAATCCTTACAACTGCCTGGGCCGTCTGGAGCTTTTTTCTATCCCAAATATGACCATGGTTTTTCCAGGGGAGGTATTTTCTTTTATGCTTGTGCTATTTAGAGACATTCAATTGTCCATGGGCTCAGTGAGAATGCATCGGAATGCTCATACTCTTTAATGCGTGTGTGTGTGTGTGTGTGTGTGTGTGTGTGTGTGTGTGCCCATAAAAGGCACAGATATGTGCACGATCGTAGCAGATGGCTGGGGCCAGAATGGACACATGCTTCTATATCATTTAAAAAAAAAATGATATAGCAATGCAGATAAGTGAGAGAGGATAAGCATCTTCATTAATGTGTTGTAAACAGCCACTGTCTCCACTTTCCGACTTAGCCTACAGCTCACAGATATATTGTGTGTAGTGATTATTGAAACAATCATGACTTTCATGCAAAAAACACTACACACTATTCGTGAAGACTGAAATTAATGTTGTTCTAAAAGCATCATAAGTACTGATGCTGCTTTGGTAGAGTTCAATATAATTTTCTCAGTGTGCGTGTCTGTGGTTTAGTGGGATTTATTTTATTGGGATTTATATTATTATTGCTGTCGCCTAACTAGTAATTCTCTGCTTTTATTGTGGTGAAGAAAACCTGCACTGCTTGTGATGTGTTGTGTCTGTATGGAAGCAGGTCTTCTAAGGCTGCACGTAGCACACGCACACCTGATGTCTGAGTGATAGGCTGCGGGTTGCCTCGGCTTTGTTATTGCTTGCAAGAGCTAGGCTGATAAACAATAAGAATGTCAGCCATTGCTGTAGCCTTTGCTTTCTGGAAATGCCATATTCATCTGAGCATCCAAGCTTGCGCAGTTCATCTGACCTGCTTGTGAAATACAGCGGTCGAGAATTAATGACGGCTCTACCGGTGGCTTAGTTCTGTTCTTCAAAAGATCGGGGAAAATGGTAATGCAGAGATAGTGCTATGCAGGTGCAGCGTAAAACAAGGTCACCATTATGCAACCTCAATAACAAGAGGAATGTTGCTGTTTCTAGGTTAATCCAACACATTGTGTTTGATATCACAGAGGCACAAACAAATGACTGGAATGATACAACAGTCAGACACTTCAACAGAATTGTCACAGCAGTAGTACACTGAACTTCAATATTAACTTCAGGACTGATCTAGTTGGATGTGCTATTGTGCTTGTATTTATGAGACATAGTGAAATGAACTATTCCTCAGTGCCTTGGAACTCTTAAATAAAACAGATGTGATATTAATATCAGGAGCTGCACCTCTGTGCTATCTGCTGTTATGGTTATGCGAAAATAAAAAGTCCACTGTGAAGGCAAAACTGCAGAGCAAGTCTGTAACTGAGATAATAAAGACTTCACTTTCCCCGTTGTGATCGATCCCCTAACCACATTACATTCCTTGGGCCGAGTGAAGACGAGCTACAGCCGTCCCTGTGAAATATACAGCAACGCAGTGGTGTGATATACTGTCTGATGTGAGAGGGCCGCTCAACACAAACCTAATCAAGCAGCCAATGGTCTACAGACTATTGAGTAGATTACTGTTCGGGGCCTATATGGCTTATGAGTTTCTGTTGTTGTTGTTCTGTGCTAAACATCCATCTATCCATCTATTAAAACCCAATAAAAGCTCACTCACAAAGCGATGTTGCAACTGCATAGCATGGAGCCGTCTTTGTTCGAGGATATAAAAAAAACAACTGAATTTTAAAATAAAACGTTTTCATCTAAATCAATAAGACTAATGATGGTGCATCCCCTCCGAGCACCTTGGTATCCATCACGGTGGAGCCATCACTTCCCCTCAACCTGTCGAGGGCTCCGGGTGGCTCCCCAACATCTGCTGCTGGAGAAGGAGGTCTGGCCTCAAATGTTCTGAGACCCACGTTATAATGAGTCACTTAGCAGGGCCCGCTTAATCAATCTGGAAATTACTCTCTGGCTCTGATTAAAGCACTGCTTTACAAGGTTATAGGTGTGTGCCTTGGTAATTGGAAATGATCAAGAGATCTGTCGAATCCATTGTGGACAGAGGGTTGATTTGATTGTCGTGTGAATGAAGCATCATATTGGACATGTGTCCGCACATTAGCACGGTTTCATAAATTGAGCCGAGACTCATTTATTGTAATTTTTTTAATAAATACAGAATCTGAAACTAACTCCCTATACAAAACCTAAATGACATTTTCCTGACCATCTTGTTTACAATGAGAAAATCAGACTTAAGATTAAGCCCCACATCTCCCCTAGACAGCCTTTGATTCATATTACTGCGCTACGTTGATTGCCACAAAATTGGCCCTTTTGTGTATACTGATTCATTCCATCGTTCTGTGTAGGATGACAGCCAACCCACATCCGTCCATGAATACCTCATGTTGGAAGAAAATACCTTGAGGGACAAATGTGTTTTTGGCACCATCACACATTTAATTGCCAAATGAAATAAAAAATAAACTAAATTTCTGTCATTTTTACAAAAGGAACAAGTGTGTCTCAAAATAAGGTTTTGGAATTAATTTGGCCTGGTGTTCCACTGGAAGAAGCCAGATCTTGTATTATTCTTTAGCTTGATTGCCTTCTTTCAAATGTTTGACAATTGAGAATAAATACTATTCACACCCTCACATACATTCAGAGACCAACATAGTGTGTCAAAATTGCTCACTGAATTGCTTTAAACACAGTTTCTAGACATGTAAACGCTATTTTTGTGAAACCAGTGTCGACACAAGAATACAGAGCATGTGATTATTTGTACTTTTTTGTAGCCATCTCAAAAGTGATGCAAAAGCCACCAAGTCTCCGATACCGTTTCTGACTCTCAGAGAATTCTTTTTTATTAAAAAAACGATTTGCCTTTGCTCTATCCTTCCTTATCTTCCCCCATTTTCCTCTCCTCCTCTTCACTGGCCACAATGAGTTTGATCGGGACATCTTGCTCTCCCTCAGTTGAAGCTAACACTTTGTATGTGGGTGCTTAGACTGGTGCAGCTCTAGCCATGGTCCTGGGGTGCGGTGTGCTTCTGCTCTGTGTGGTAATGGGTTTGGACACAGCTGTGTGCATGAGCAACTCCCTGGCAGTGCGAGTGCCTTATCTCCCCAGAGGAGATTGCGTTTTAAAGGCAGGGAGCCAGGTTGTGTCTACCAGGAGACGAGGCTGTTTAGGGACCTTCTTCTAAGAAATGAACTAAATGATTTAGAATGAGCTCAACTCTAACAATAGTGAATGAGCTCAACACTAATAGCCGAATTAAGTGATGCACAATTGCAGGTTAAGGTAAACATCCCAATATACAAGCCAAAGGTTAATTGATGTAAATGTAAAGGTTTGTCTTACCATTTTTACACTTGACAATTCAATATATATGAAAAATGGTTTAGCCCCAGACTAATGTGATTCTTAGTTCAGTCATTTCCAGATAACTGGGTTATACATGGATGCCAATTTAGTATTTTTTGGACCATGGCTTTTGTTTTCTTTTGCCCATGAGAAATAAATAGTGCAGAGAAAACAAGTGTGAAACCAATGCCAAATTTTCCAACTGAATCCCCCCCATTGTTAATTAGGATTTCAAATGTGCTTTCCTCATCCACAGGATCCTGACACTGTAATGGTAAGCAGTACTAAGTATCTCTCCCAAATAGATATTTAGCCAAGCAGCCACCAACCTGATGAACCAGCAAATCCTAATAGTGTGAATTTCATGTCCATCTATAAACGACAAACGTTTTACGTTTCAAGGCAAATTACATACATTCACATTTCCAGACAAAAAGACCAATAATTACTTGAATTGCGTACTATTAAGTAGTTAGGAACCTAGTAGTTATGAAGAAATCTCGAGCTGTTGTGTATTTCCCTATATGTTCTTATAAAGACACAATTACAATGTGATCAATGCAACACATTTTATTATTCAGTTTTGCTTTATAGTCACTTTATTAAAGATAATGCATGATGTTAATTCTGACATTAGAGAAATATAATTATTTATGTATTTTCCATTCCATTTTCCTATTTTCCAGTTCTCTTACTGTATATATGTACAATTGAATATATATATATATTTACAATTGTAATTAATTTGTCAATGTTATTCCATATCCGTTTAATTGTGTGCTTTTTTATCGAAAAAGGTAAGTGTGTTTTTTGGCAAAATATGCATTCATTAACATACATTTAAAAATTGTGTATTTAAATGAGCAATAATAAAAAAAAAGAGTGGGGGTTAAATAAAGACTTCAAAAGTGATATAGGTAGATTGTTTTGAAAGTGTTTGTTTTCTGATTTATAAGGTGTTTTGTTGTTCATTTACACATGAAATTTGCATAAATAAATGCATGTATATAACAGGATCGACCAGACGATTAGCCATCTTAGAGATAGACGTTGTCAGCTGAATGGAAAATGGTGACGTTGAAGAAATACTTTTGTATATTATTTGCTATTTTCATAATTTTATTTGGCCCAAACAATTCTGTCACGCATACAATTTATAATAGTCAATGTAAAGCATAACTGATTCATAAAATGTGTCAAATTCTCTTGCTTACATTTACAGCAACATTTCTATGAAATACTCCACAGCTCGACAGTCCTGAGTAACCACTTTATAGTACATTACTCATTGATGTCATTATACGTTGTTTGGTCTGGTAATTGTTATTATTTTTAGAGGGACCTGGAAATCACACTATTGTCGCTTTTCCACCGACAGTATAACCAAACCAACTCAACTCGCCTCGACTTGGTTTGGTTCCAGGCACGTCGTGTTTCCATCTAAAAAAGTACCTCTTCAATGTGGGCGGGTCGTAGAAAAGAACCTCTCCAACATGGGCGGGTCGTCATTAGGTTTTAATCACGGGAGACGCGATTCCCGGGAAATCTGAATCTGATCAAGACTATTTCCTGATTCCCGGGAAAGGTTATGATGGGAAATAAAATAAAATAAAAAGCGCATTGACTGTGCGTCTATTGTTGTCATACGGTAACGTTGTTGGAGGCGAAACTCAAGCCCTGGGAAAGAAACAACACTAAAATGAAACAGCGAAACGCTGATTCTCGGGAACGGGTCCGTGGACTCCAGCCACGGCGGACACACACAACCACGCCGGACACACACAACCACGCGCAGCCTAACTCTAGCCCTGGGAAAGGAGCAACACACACGGCGAAACACTGATCAGTGTCCCCCTCGGGAGCGGGTCCGTGGACTCCAACCACGGCGGACACAACTTTGAGTGATTATTCCCATTTACAGCCGCTGGCCAATCAGTTGCCAGCAGCCTGTTTACGTCACACAAAAGTACCTACTCTTGGAACCTCGACGGAGGTAGTACTAAAAAAAGTACCCGGTACTAGGTACCAGGTACTTTTTTTGCCAATAGAAACGCAAAAAAAGGCGGGGCGAGTCGAGTCGAGTCGAGCTGGTACTGTCGGTGGAAAAGCGGCATATAAGGTGTTTGTTTTTGTTTTTTTCAGGTTTGTGAAGCCCATTCAAAGCACCTGACGTTCACCTCATCCAATGGCTTTTAGGTGGCCAGAGGTGGTTGGAAGCACAAAGGTCAGTCCCAAGTCAATGGTACCATTGTGTTTTCATTCATTTGATATAATTCAAATAAATGTTGTCTTCAATTAGTTATAATCTCAGTAGCTAGTTCATTTCCATATTATTTATTTTGAGAGGTCTCTTTAGGTTTTATTTAATTAAAATTCAATTGCTGCCCTCAAGTGTAGGGTGACCAGACGTCCCCGGTTTCCGGGGACAGTCCCCGTTTTCAGTAACCTGTCCCTGGCTACTGCTGTCCCCGGAAATGTCCCCGGTTTTTACTGTGACTGAAAGATCTGAATTAGAATTAAAGGGAGAATAAAGAATAATTAATTAATTAGAATAAAGGAAAAAATGAAAAAACTAAAATGTTGACCAAACGACATGTATAGTTGCGCACTCTGCTACTCACACAGGCTAAAGCCAGCCTGAACAAGCTCTGCCCAGAGCTCAGAGCAGAATGCCCATCTAGAATGCCCATATTTCTGGTATTTTGATTGGTGGAATAGCTGCGCAGTACAATATTTTCATTTCATTTTCATTGTCATTCAACATGAACTGTGGCATTTTCCATTTAAAAGTCTTCCCCAAATCTTTGAAAATCATATGGTGTAAGGAGGAGGCCTAATTTGGGTGAAGTGTCTCGCTGATCCCTGTTTATTTTAGCTGATTTTCTGGATGTTCTTGATCTCATCTACTTTGATCAGAGAAAAATAACTAATTGTTTATCAATTCCTTTGCAATGTAGGAGAAATAGGGTGAGAGAAACTGCTTTATGAATGGTAAGGGCAGTGTCCCCGTTTTAGTTTTTCAAAGACAAAAACACTACATGTTTTGGAGGTTTTTATGCCTATTACTCAAGTGCCAAATGTGGATGGTTTCCAATACTGGTTACAAAAAATATCAGGCATCGGTGATGCCCATAAAATGAAATCTAAGGCTTAATAACACTTGGAAAACACAAACATAGCATTGCACATTGCATTTTTATATTATTCAAATCAAGCTAAAATGTTCTTTATTCTGCATCAACTATCATACTTATTCAGATGGCTCAGGAAAATAAATGATAATTTGAGAAACATTTTACTTGAAAGTGTGTGAGGGGAGTGCTTCCAAATGGCAATGGTAATTGCATTTAATTCCCTTGACAAATTGCATCAACAAGCAATTTAGGATACCTGCATCCCCCCCCCGCCCCCCCCCACACACACACACACACACACATATACACAGACAGACAGACACACATTTCTTTCAATTTATTTTGAGGGTACATAGAGTGTGACAGATGACAATTTTTTGCTTTTAATGGTTTGCTTTTGCAGCAGTATGTCCACAGTTGTAAAGCCTCCAAAAGAGTGTAAGCGACTTCTGTGATAATTCAAGTTAGTTCACCCCATTGGGAAGTCTTACTGATGGAGCATGGTTACCTCCATTTCATTTGAAATAACAATTGTTGAATCACTCTTGCTCTGTCAGATTTATTTTAATTCAGTGGTTGATTGCACCAACATGGATCTTTTTTTTTTATAAATTCTTAATAAATTATTGATCAGTCTTTGATGGAGCCAATATCAGTGTTAGACATCTCTACTTGGAACCGCATTGGGAAACAAATATGGTCTAAAGTCATTTTCTATAGGCTGGACAAGTCAGTTTTTTCAGATTTTCTCTTTTTTTGTGGATTTTTTTTTCTCTTTTCTTTTCTCTGGATCATTGTTTTTGTTTTGAGAATGCCTTGAGCCATGCATGTTAATTTCCCGCAACAGGGGCTCAAGATGGTGTGGGAGAGATTGGATGAATGTTACAGAGCACCCAAAGATATTGAGAACTACCTACTGAAGAGATTGGATAGCTTCCCCAAGATCTCAAATATGAACCACCAGAAGCTCAGCGAGCTAGGCAATGCACTGATGGAGCTTCAAGCTGCTAAGTCAGAGCGAGGACTTCCAGGCCATGCTTACTTACACACAGCTCAATGCATAAACAGCATTGTGCAGAAGCTGCCATCCGCTTTTCAGAGAGATGTCAGAGGGCTCCAGATAAAAAGAAGTCCACGTTTATTTCCCACAATTTTCTTTCTTTGTTTGCTTCATCTCCCAGCAGGTGAAGATGAGAAACGACCAAGCTTTGCCATCTCTCGATATGCTAGAGAGCAGCCAAGAGGGGAGCACACTTTCAAGCACACCAACCACACAACACCCATATCAGTCCATTAGATGGAAGTCTTTCCAGCTACCTTCATGCCTGTTTATGCCACACAGTCAAACATAGGAGATCCCGAAGACATTCCCTATGCATAACAAGCCCCACCCCCTTTACAAATGCTGTGGAACCAGGGAGGAGCCCCTTAAAGAGAGGAAAGCTTTTCTGAAACAAAATAAAAACTAGCAAAGAACTATGAGAAGAGTTTTAAATGCACTTAGTAGGGATAAATACAACACAATTCTGCACCCAGGACCGGCTCCATGGTTAAAGGCCTACACACACAAATGGAGGGGAGGAAGAGTGTCAGTGAATACATCACCTTAATAACAAAGTGCAGTGAGGTCTGTGGAAGACTCTTCAGTGGAATATCCTGCTGGAAGATATGTTTGGTCAAGGTCTTTCCCACTGGTCAACAAGAGAAGGCAGTCATACTATATGCCCTCCTAGATGACCAAAGGGTCACTGGTGAGATCAGAGTTCTTCAACCTTTTCAATATAAAAGGCCAAAGCTCTCTAGATTCACTCAGAAAGTGTGCCAGTGTCTTTTTTCCTGGCGGTTTTCAAGTGGATATGATGGTCACTTTGTGTGCAACAAAATCCCTGAAACCCTGAAATTCCCACCCCGGAAGACACTACCATGAACACCTAAGACCCATCCCATCTCAGAGCAGATCCCAGGACTATATCCTGAAGTGCCCACCATGCTGCTGCTTGGAAGAGACAATATGAGGATCCACAAGATGCGTGAACAGGCCAACAGCCCATATGACTCCATATACACAGAAGCTGGATCTCAGCTGGGTGATGGTTGGTAACAGCAAGAACAGCAGTTCTACACCAACACACGAGAGCACGGATGACAGCCTTCAAGCCATGACCCACCCACTATATTGTTAAGGGAGAAGTATGGCAGTGTGATGAAGAGAAACTTATTTTTAGGACACTTCGGCCAGCAAAATATTACAGGCAGGCAGAAAAGGCAGAAAAGTATCCAAGGATACATTCAGTGAGAATGTATCCTATAAGATTCTTATAGGGCAACATTTGCCCTATAAGTTAAACTACAATACACTAGTGCCGCATTTTCACTGGCGGGTTCGCTTCGGAGCCAGCACGCCTCAGCCCAGTTTAGTATAGCCCAACTCAGTTATGGCTTGCATTTCCACCACTGCCAGTAACCTTATGGTAGGGCGGGGTTTAAGCCGGACAGCGATAGCCACGGCAGCTACGTAAGCATCATGGCATCTCATAGCAGCCCAAGGAAAAAGAAGAACACGCACAATGAACAAAGAGCAATGAACAAAGAGAACAATAATGTAGCAACATTTTCTTCAATAAACGAAGCTTTCGCCATTGTCCAGAAATACCTTGCCTAGGAATGATGCTGCTGCTATCAACCAGCTCAAAAGGACGCATGGTTGTGGCATGCTTGAACCTCAGGCTGCACAAAATAGCTTCTTACAATGGAGATGTCGTGGCGGCGTTCCCTACCAAGGATTATGCCAATGACCTGAAAGACTTATCTGGGAAATGTCACAATTCCCTATTCGTTAGTCATTAAACTGAATGATTAACCTGTAGGATGGATAAACAAAGTTTCCAAGGGTCTGAAAGGTTGAAGTCAAATAAAAGTATTTATATAAGGTTAATACCATTTGCCAGTTATATGTTTATAGAATTAATGCAGTAAAAACATATATTTATTGTGACAAATATTAAGTATTTTGTACAAAATATGACATTGAAATTGTGTTGTTCTTTTTCTGCAGTTTAACCATATCCTGAATTTCAACAGTAAAAGGAGTTGTCAAGACTTCTTATCTTAGTCAAGCTTGATGATTTAAGGAAAGAGTTCAGTAAACTGCCTGTTAAGCTATATAATTGATTACAGCGAGGACAGTTTTATGGTTATTATGAAGGCCCTCATTGTTTATTGGGAGATAAGTTAGTATATAATAATGACAGCAATGAACCTTTTGTTTTATATAATTTTAATGAATCACGCAAATGAGAACTCTACTCTGTGCACATGACACAACAACACACAATTATTTTAATAATTTATATTTGTTTGAGTGACAAGTCAACACTGACTTTATAATTATATTAAAGAATGAAATAGTAACTAATTAAGCAGTAGATAAGTCAACTCTGCGTGTATAGGCTTTTGTAACCGACGCAACAACACACTAGCCTATTGTATAATTGGATTGATTTGTTTAAGACACATTTAATATATTTGGGTTGTTTCAGACAGACAAAACACACACAATTATATCCACAATGATTAATTCAGTTTGAGGTTCAATATTCTCAGTTTTTGCTTCGTAATCACAATAGCTCATTGAGGGATGATTTATTTCAGATTAGTCTAGTTTACACACTGGACAATGTTTCACACATATTTCCCCAGAGTTCCACACAATGTCATTGATATTATGAAAAAACTGTGTTGAATATTAATATCAATGATCTAGTGTGAAATATTAGAGAGTAATCTGAAAGAAATCTATCATTTTCCAACAATCTTTTGTTTTTCAAGTGAATATCGGGCACTGCAGTAACCATTGTCTTCTTCAAATTTGTTGCCACATACAGCCCTCTCTCACTCTGAATGTTGTCAGCTGTGGATATAAGTGCATCGATGTCAAAGCCCTCACTCTTGCACAGCCTGCTGCATAATAATGAAAAAGGTATATTGCTAGATGATGATAATAACAGACAGAAAGAAAATCAAAGGCTAAATTACCTGTTCTGTCAAAATATTCCTTTAACTCATCAAAAATACTTTGCACCTAACACAGCGAGTGTAAGTTATAAATACATAAATAACAAATCAAAGAAATAAACTACGAACGAAAGGAGGAAGGAAGAAAACAAACAGGTGGGCAGGGATAGTGAAGGTGGGGTTAAAAACAGAGACAGAGAGAGAGGTGGTGAGAGAGGGGGAGGAAGAGGAGGAGGTGATGTTTGGACGGTAGGCAGCATACTGAGATTTGCAAAGAGAGACGGCAGATATTCACAGCTGTCAGAAGATGACAGGTGCCTCACAGCTGAGTGGCATGCTCAAACAGCAGGGGGTCTCCAACACTCAAAGCTTACTCCTCTGAAAGATAAAATACAACCCTTTGCAGCTGGTATTATGAAACATTGTGTTAAGGAGATATTACTTTTGCACATCTGCGACCTAATTTAAAGTAATTTTGTTTTATTACCATATTTTTTTTCCTCAAAAAAGGGAGCATGCAAAAAGCTAATTTGAGTTAGCGTTTACTACTATTATTGGAGAGACCATGACCATATTGCCAGCAAATACTAGATTTTCTTGAATGTATTTTCAAATATTCTGTATTTTTTTCATATGACAGAGGGTGTAGCTTTCAAAAGAACCAAACCCCTGTTTCCACCTTTAAAAACTGTATTTAACCAGTCTGTATCTAACACAGAGGTATTTTTTTGGTATGGGAGATAACCGAAGCACCCGGCGGAAACTCACGTGAACATACAAACTCCACACAAACAACAGTTCCTTCCACTGTGCCATCGTGTCAATGTAATGCAAACCAATGTACGGCTGGTGTTGGGGTTGGGTTCTCCTTCAAAGGATGCTGCTGGCGTCTCCCTGTTATTGTCGACGCCCCCATGAAAAAAACAAGTTACAAATAATAGATGCCTGGCATCATTTACAAATGACGCCATTGCTTTGATCCACAGCAAGCTTTCCTTGCGAGTTGCGAGTCATTCCCCCTTTGTGTTCACTCCTAAAATGTGCGTTTCAGCAGCAACTTTGTTTCTAACCACCGAAAGTGGTGGTTTTATTATGGGATTTATACAACTACAAATAATCAAATAAAGAGTAACGGCTGCCTGGTCTGTTAAAGAATCTTTTAAGCCATGTTGTTCACACTAAACGCGATGTTGGTACTAAATGGGATGTCTGCGTTCAGGCACATCGGAATGGAAAGAGACGTTTTCTTTACTTCGGTTGACACATGCATTTATTATCGTTCATTTTATTACTTACGTCATGTATTTGTCTTCAGAGGGTTTTTTTATATAAGGGAAAAGGGGGTTGTTTGCATATATTTGTAAGGATTTACTTTCTCTCTCAGCTCAAATGAACCTGTGTCTCGGATACATTTTCTCCAGAACAAGACTGAGAACCCGGGGCTACGGGGTATGGGCCGCTAACTATCTGCAGCGCCATTTAGACTCTCCTCTCCCGAGCCACTGGGTCTTTCGCTGGAGCGCCTCATCCATAATCTACTTTGTATCCTGCAATAAGCCTGAAAGGGAGCCAGTCTCGAAGGGGGTGCAAGGCTTATTTATTTATATATATATTTTATTTTTGGCCCCATGCCTCCAGTCATATCGCCCGTGTTAGAGTTACAGAGCCCAGCCTTTTCGATTGGCGAATGAGGGGGTGGACCATAATGTGGAAGTGGTGGCGAGCAGAGGGGGCGACTTCCAGGCTGGAAAGCGCTGGTGTCTAATGGAATTGAGCAGTGACTGGGGGGCCCCTGTGGGAGATTAAGCCTTAGCCTCTCCATAATGAGCAGCATAATGGCACGATTACAGCTGCGCCTAATGACTCCAAAACGGGCCGCCCAGCCACCCGTCGGTTGCGTTGGACACCTTCTGCCGCTCGCTCCCCCTCGTTAGGTCACACCTTTTAATTACAACACAATTTATGAGTGGTGGCTGGGTGGCTGGGCACGTGAAGCAAACACCCATCGCTTTCCCTTTCCTTGCCCGTTCCCCATCGCTTTAGCCACATGGCTTTGAGTCTGACCACTGACCTATGAAAAATTTACACAGCCAGCCCATTACGTTCCCATCGCGAGGGCGAAACCTTGTTGTATGCTAAATGGCTCAGGCTGTTCTCTCCACAATGCTTAACTGCCTCATCATTAGATGGGATGGCCAATATATCCGAGCAGTACTTGGTATCAGGTGATGGTTGTCCATCACCAACGATTTAGCGTGCCCTGCCTTTAAGGGGCAATGGGGTGCCAGGGTGGGAACTCACCAACTAGCTAAATCTGAAAAAAACTTTTGTCAATCATATTGTTCTATCTGAACTCAAACTACTGTTAGTTACTGCCTGGTGGATGTCTAAGGTATTGCAGCTTGATGGTCAAGTATTAACAAGCCTTTACGGGCTTGTATGAGAGGCGCTTCATGCTCCCCTGAGTCTGACCTTCTCTATCACTCTGCAGCATACATAGAGTTATATGCATGTTGTGTACATGACCTTTTGGTTTTCTGGGTACAAGTGATTGGATACCAGACTGTTTGTCGGCTACCGCTGATTATAAAAGATAAAACATGCAAATCTGCATCTGTGAGAATAAAAACCTTGCCAAACGGCAAGAGACTTATCTATTGGTTAGCTCTGCTGGTCTGGATATTTTCAAATGCATGCTTGGTGCCGCCCCTCGAGTTGGGCAATTTTCATTACTGATTGCCAGACCCTACAGCTTTCTAGATGTGGGTCTGGATTTCCAGGCTACTGGTAAGTATTAGTGCAACAACAGAACAAAACCTATTTCTGCAGCTACAAGCTGTGTTTCTTTCCTAAAATGGATGCAATCATTGCTCGCCTATTAAGTTGTATTACAAGGTTTATGAACACAAAAGACAAAGAAATACACATGTGTCACAACAATAAAAAAAAAAATTCAAACCTCTCAAAGGATTCAGTCTTCAACTCTTCTGTGATTCCATTTCCAAACGATGAAACCAATTTGGCATGGCCATGGTGCAAGCGCAATCTCGGTTTGGTTTCATTTCACACATTTCATGTCAAAAAATGAATAAATCGATGTGTGATTGGTTCAGTTGACGGAAGGGCATACAAGTCCCATACCACCCCCTCTGGGACACGAAGGAGACAAAACATTGTGTTTCAGTCCTTGCTGACATTTCCCCTTTTGTGCAACGTTGTGAATGGTAGATCCCAACAATATAAAAATAAGCAATCAATGGTGGTTGAGATTGAGCCCATATTCTAGCTGGCTGCAACCCGACGCTGTCTAACACGATCAGATGTTTTGTCAAGCAATGGTGCAATTACCATTAACCTCTGACCGCGGCGGGGATTGAATGCAGCAGCCTGGCAATTACTTGATTCTGATTGACTGACATGGTAAATACAAATATTCTGGTCCTTGTCTCGGTCCGTCAGAGAAAAAGGCTGCAACTCAACATGTATTTTTTTGTATATTATTATATTACTTTGTTTTGAGAAATATGATTTCTTTATATTTGTTGCATTGAGATGCTGGCACTCACATCAAAACATCTGGGCTTTTTATTTTTCCTCCATGATATTTTCAATGCCATCCATTTGAAAATGGAAGGGATTAAAACCTATTAGCAAGAAAGGAGGTAATACTGATTACAATTAGGGCACTGCACCGAAGTCATTAATTAAATTGAGAACAATCAGTTGAAATGTGGCATCAAGGAGCTCATGGAGGTGTTGGCCATTTCTCTGGGTGTCCACTCACATGTTATTTGCAGATTTGAGTAACTATTCTTTTGAGAAAATGTGAAACACCACTTTACTGCTTGATTAAATACAGTGAACAAAAGCTGTCTCTTCAATCTGAAATTATTCTTTATTTTTTTATTTGTGTTGTTTTCTCAATTTAATTTGAAGAGTCATTACTTTTCAATTTTCTCTCTTTAACATCTTTGCTACATGGTGTTTTGCTGTTTTATGTATTGAGCTTGTTTTTCAAGTGTGCAAACTAAGCTATTAACTATTGCAGCATTGTTGGGGACATGTATGCCATTTGTTGTTCTGGCCAGGAACAACACATTATTCCTGTTGAGCTGTACAGTGGCATTATGTGAAATGTCTGAATTGTTCGAAATATTCGAAATATTCCCCAAGATTGCAAAATCAGAGGCAGTGGCAGAATCCTTCATAAATGAAGCCTTCCATTCCTTCAAAGGTTGGTGAAATTGTGGCCTGAATTAGGATTGTTTGTAATTGCAATTACTATTAACAAAAGAAATGATGAGTTGGTATTGAAAAAAATATTTCTGCAACCAAAATCCTCAATGCATTGTTGAATCCTAGTGGAGGAAATTCTGAGAAATGGGGCATGAAGCTTAAGCAATGGCAAACAAACATAAGTAAGTAAAAGGTTGTTCTAAATATCTTCTCCGTCTATATATATATAAAAGCCCATGTCGAGCCCCCCCCCCCCCCCCCCCCCCCACCCCATTGGTGAAAATAATCATTGTTCTTACAAACGCAAACATTATTTTAGGTTTGACTCAAAATTATTATTCTTACTGTTTTGAAGTGCCGGTAAGGCAAAAAGCTATTGCATGCTGACGGATATTGCGCAGTGGTGTTTGGCTAAATATGTGTGCTAAACACTGTTTATCAAATTGTAAAGACCTACAAAGTAAAAGCACAGCATGAAGCCAACATTTATTTTATTTTTCATTAAAAGCTGTTTTTGCCTCTACCAAACTTCCGAGATGCCTCTGATCTGATACATTTTCCAACTCTCTGCTTCTTTATTTGTGATTTTCATAAAGCTTTCAAATTGTGTTCACATGCATGCATCACAACCATTTGGACTGACTGCATCATCTCTGCCTGGTGAGAGATACTCTCCAAATATGTGATATTGCAGTCGGCACAGAGAGAGTTTGCTATTCTCTTTGTTCAGTCTTTTTGAAATGCTCTCTACAACCAAGAGTCTCTCTCTCTCTCTCTCTCTCTCTCTCTCTCTCTCTCTCTCTCTCTCTCTCTCTCTCTCTCTCTGTCTCTTTCTTTCTCTTTCCTGGTCTCTCACCCTCTGTCTCACCGTATCTATGAGGGCTGCTCACATTGGGTTGTCATGCCTTTTGATCCGTCATCTATTTTTAAAACCGTCTCTTTTCTGACTCTTCCTCTTTCTTTAGATTCGGGGGCGGGAGGGAGGAAAAACAAACGTCTTCAACAACCGCCTGTCGGATGAACCGCAGAAACGTCAAAGGAGGACTGAGGCTAGCCATCTTGGGAAGGTGACAAAAATAATACATTTAGCATCATGACATATTTTTCAAAATGGCTATCCCACGTCCGCCAAATTGCTCAAAGACACAGCGTCCCTATCCTCAATGTGGCTGGTTTAACAATTTTCCATTAAGAGCTATGTGTTAGGAAATCAGAGCGATGTGGTCCCTAACACAACTAGCCAGTGTTGGAATACAATGTAGGATTCTGGTTTGGAAAGAGTCTTGACATGTTTGTGCCTGTGCCCTGTATGACTCCCTAACAGTGATGCATTCTGATGGAAGCAGCCATAATGTTAGTAACCTCAATGTGTCTTGTTTTGCTGTGACCAAATCATCACAGCACAACAGCATTATCTGAAATTATAATAAAAAATGGTGAACAAAGCAATAACGTAGACTAATGGGTCGATGTGGAACTGGAAGCAATCGCTTCCATCCATTTTCATTTGATTTGGTGTGGGTTTTTCCATTGACAAATGTGTTGTTGGATTCTGACCAGCTGGTCAGATCATACAGGAAGGTTTGAAAACAGACTTGTCCCACATATTTTTCACAGTACATTCGCAGTCTCAAAACTGCCAGTAGGAGCTTGTTAAATTGTAAACACGGGCATAAGTCTTGTTTATGATCTTTTGTGATATTGTGCTTTTCACTAATGGCCTTGCGTAACTGTTCCACCTATCTGGTTCCTTTTGTTAAGTTTAAATAATCCATGGGTTTGAGTCAGTGTAGCACTGTGGCAAAACAGAGACGACTTCCAATGAGTCTATAGGTGTCTATGGCATGTGTTTGGAGAAAAACGCAGCTAATTATAATTTATCCACTCTGCATTTCTGTAAGGAAAATGGTGTGAACTCAGTGTGTAGAATCTTTTAACGCCTCTCATCCGCAAGAGCACAGCCTCTCCGTCTCCTTCTCTCTCTTTCTCTTTCTTCCTTTGGGTAGCGCCGTCTCATCCATCTTTCCACTCTGCCATCTGTAATGAGCTAAGCAGCCGAGTGTAAGCGGCTTCATAGATAATGAGGCCCGATTCCCCTGGTGAGCACACAACGGAGCCCCGCGACTTTAATACCGTGCCATTGCTGCTCTGGAAATGGAAGCCAACAGGAAATGAAAACAAGTGGGGGAGAGATAGGGGGGGGGAGACTGAGGCCTCTTGTCTTATTCAACACAGATCACAATGCCTCGGAAAATAAGATTCAGAAAATGACATGACCCTGGGAAAACTTACCCTTGTTTTGGGAGACTCCCTTCAGGAGTCTCCCAAATACTTAAAGCAAGACTTTTATCCAGAAAGGCAGTACTGTGTGCACAAAAATACAAACAAATGTGTTTGACTGGCTGCAGATGGGAGGCTGCTGGTTGGTTGTGAAGGCCTCTGTGCCTGTTTTTCTTCTTGGAGGATATCTCCTTAATAGCCTCATTATTCAACACCACGGCCTGGCTTGAGCGCCCAGCAAGCCAACGTAATGAGGCCACGACTATACACTGGAATATAATTTCACCATGCTACTGGCTTCATGTATTTATTTATTCATGATTCGGATTCTATTGTTATTATTCAGTGGTATTCTAAATTATGTATTTGCTCTGAATTAATATTAAACAGCTTTTATGGACAATTCTGCTTGACTGTGAGGGTTGAGCTGTTGTGGAGAGTATAGGTTTTCAAAGTCATATGATTGTGGTGGTTATGTTTAAGAAAATCGTATGCATTTTACATTCACATCTATATTAATAAGGGTTAGGAGAAGGCAGCATTTAAAATCTCTCTCTCTGTCTCCTCTCTCTCCTATTATTTCTGTGCTTGTTGCTTACACTGAAACCTGTAATGCTTCTTCAGGTTCTTCCTTTTTGTTGTGGTGGATGTTGTTGATGTTGTTTCCTGTTCTCATTTTGTTGCCGTGATGCTCATCAAGTCAGATCATCGGGTTGGGGGGAGTGTCTCATCAGCAGCACGTCTGTCAGCGTCCTTTCCAGATCTCTGAGAGCGGAGTGTGGGGAGAAACATTTACTTATTCTGTTTGCAGCAAAAATTACTCTCTCTTTCTCTCTCCCTGCCTGCCCTATAGCCTGCTCTAAGTGTGTGTAATGCGGTGGTATATAATTCATGCTCTGACTGCATTCGCCAGAGAGGTGATGAGCAGAGACTCGTTAGGACTGTGACATTATGGGATGTATTTCCCTCTGACTGACTTGACTGGCCACATTAATGACGAGAGATTTATGGAGAGAAGCACTCACAATAGAACACGCCGTTCTTGTTTTATGTGTTGGATTTATTGTGGATTTATTGTTGTGGGGGGTGAAGGTGAGACTATCACTGTCTCACCTTCCCCCTCTCTTGTCTGTCTGTCCTTCTATCTCGGACTCTGTCTACCTCTACAGCCTACTTTAATCGCCACGGTGACATCACAGCACACAAAATTAGATCAGTTTTGCACCACCCGGAAACACTCTACCACACTTTTTTCCAAAGGACTAGAGACTCTCTTCTCATTTCACATCAAACCAGTCACCCCCCCCCCCAGACAAGCACACACACACTTACACACACTTACACACACTTTTACACTGACACATCAGACACGTACCGTTCGACCCTCCTGTCTATAAGTGTCATCCATTTACATACCCCGGCTCCGGCGTACGTCGCCATTAGCGTGCGAGCATGTCAGTGTGAGGAGCGCGGGGGCCCTGGCTGTCGCTGGCATTCCAATGGCGTCAACAAAAAAAATGGAAAAAAACAGGGAGACGCCATCTGCCACCTGTTTGTGCTGCTGTTGTTATGGAAATGTGACAGATAACATGGCTGTCAAGTACCCGGATCTCTTCTGAAACAGACGTAGATGAGCTCAAAGACCCCCCCCCCAGCCATTCTCGGCTGACGCGAAAATAAAACAGGAAACTAATTTCAGTAAATCCTGATCAGGCTCTCAGGTTAGGGTGGTGTGACTCAGGTGTGTGTGTGTGTGTGTGTGTGTGTGTGTGTGTGCACTCATGCACCCTAGGTTGACAAAAAAAACGTAATGCTGCTGACTACTAATGGGTGTTTTGTAAGTATGAGGGTTCTTTTTGATCGTCTTTTTGCATGTTAAGACAGACCCATGGTTATAATCATGTGTTACTGCATGAATGTTACATGACACACACTCACACACACACATACACACACACACACACAGGGGCCTCCCGCCGGATATACCATGCGTCTCTCGGCGGGAGTGCATGCTTCATGGGCCCCCACCGTCATCTCTTGATAGACACCTCCTTTCCTCCGTCCCTCCCTCTCTCTTTCCTTCACTCTGTAGCTACCTTCATGCCTCCCTCCCTCCCTCCCTCCCTCCCTCTTGCTGTGCAGACCAGCATTTCACCCTCGCACCCTCGGACGATATAATTTCCTTCATCAATACTAGAAAGCAATCCGCTCATTGAAAGGGGCCTGGCTTAGATGGAGTCGATTGGTTGAGTCTGACACCCCACAAGGCCCCCGTAAGAAACTTAAAAGAACAGGAAGTGGGCAGGAATGGGGGAGGTCACCAAACAATCATCATGAACACTTAACAAACTCCCACTCCCAAAGCCACTCCCCCTTCTGGCAGATTGGCATGAAAAGTAATAAATTCTTACTTGGCCAAAGACCAACCTGCACACCAAAATCAGAGGTGATTATCACAAGGCTTTACAAATGATAAACCGTGGCATTTGTTTGTTCGATGGAAATATTTGTACCAAAGTACCAAAGTATGTAAGCTGGTGGATTTCATATATGAAAAGGATTTAATAAAATAGAAGGACAAACCATGTACCGTTTCTGGCTCAATTTTAAACATGAGAATACAAGGTGCGTGTCAAGGGACACATTTTTTCACCTGGATCAGTCTGGAAAACCTTCCTTGTGAGAGACAAAGAACCAAGAAAACATAAGTGATAATTACTTTGAATTTAACACTATTGAGACGAACAATACAATCCTTGTCCAAACCGGCAATCTCACACATACTCCTGGGCTAGCCTTCTTCTGTTTTGTTAAGATGTGGATGGATATTAGTTAAAGTCCACCACTTCCATTAGTGCAGGGTTGCCAACTCTCACGCATCTGGTGTGACACTCACGCTTTCAGCATCAATCTCACGATCTCATGCACATGCAACAAATGTCACGGCAAAAAAACAACAACTCTTAAATCAACGTCCCTGTTGATCCGCTGAAATCGAATTGTCTATGACGAGCGAGCGTCCCCCCCCCGTCCCCCCCCACCCCGTCAACAATTCCATCCACGGACCCTGTTATAATGTAAGCATTATTAGATTTTACAGAGTCTCACGCCAGCCAAAAACCCAAAGTTGGCAACCCTGTTAGTGTGTTTCAGCGTAATATGTTAAAATTGGGGCCTCCACAGTGAGGTGATTCCTTATAACAAATGCATTGGGGAAATCTCTGAAGGGAGGGAAATCGCTGTATCTGTGTCACAGTTCTGTTGAAATTGTGACAGATGGAAGCAATTTCTTTAGGTTTCTGAGAAACCGTTTTTTACTCCTGGGACGGAGGAAATACAATTACTGCCTCCAGTACACAGGCAAGACCTGGTAATGTGGAAATATTGCACAAGACACATTCCATTTCAATCTCCCACATGCAAGCGTATCTGTGTGACAATACACACATTATGTTGTACCTTGTTTCAACACATGTGGAGTTCTCTTCCATATTAGGATGTTGTTGCTTCCGAAGACAGATGTGTCTTTAAATGCTGTGAAATTTCATTCATGGGCCATGCATGTACTGGATCATAGGCAAAGCAACTAAACCATATGGAAACGCAACAAACTCCACATGGAATTATCGAAACAAGTTCTAATACATCATGCTATTTTAGGGCACAGATATATCACACAGAGGAAATGATACAAAGGAGCCACTTGGAAAATTCCCAATTTTGCCTCTGATTTTCAAGCCGGATGTGGACACTGTTTGCTTCCTTCTCCTTTTAAACCTATACAAGCTATCTGCCTACATTATTTGACATGCAGTACTTTGTCTCGTGTGTGACTCATGCTCCAGGTCAACTGCTTCTTTGGACCCAATTCTGTAGTTTTAACCTGAAAACATCCAAGAATTCTCTCATGGGAAACGTAAGGTATCTGAGTTTGTTTTGTTTATGCATTTTTTATCATTTATATGCTATCCCTCTTTAATATTCAAAGCGTGCCACGTATCAAGGGTCATTACCGGTCGCTGGAGCTATACTGTAGGTCAAGACACTCCAGGTTGGACTGTACATAATTATCTATTGATGCATGCCTGGCCTGACTGAAAACTGCTTCTTACTGTGGCTGTCCTTCTCAGTGCTGCCCAACATAGTTTGGGTGTCGCCCAAAACAGAGCACCCAAACACCCATTAAAGACTTTCACAGCTGCACCCAAATCCTCAGTGGCTCTTATGTGGACAGTTACAGATGACCATGTATTCAGAGGCCGATGCAGATGATGAATGTACAGCCTGAACTTTCTGTTTTAGTTCTCTCTCTCTCTCTCTCTCTCTCTCTCTCTCTCTCAAAGAGAGAGAGAGAGTGAACACTGCAAAGACCAGTGTTGCTGCTATTATTATATCACAGTGTTTCAAACAAACGTTGTATGAAGAAAAACACTTTGTTTTGGAAAAGTAAACCACTGAGCACCAGACTAGCAACTCTTCCCTTTTAGCTCCATCCTACTATTTCTGTGCTCGTTGCTTACACTGAAACCTGTAATGCTTCTTCAGGTTCTTCCTTTTTGTTGTGGTGGATGTTGTTGATGTTGTTTCCTGTTCTCATTTTGTTACCAATGATGCTCATGAAGCGAGATCATCGGGTTGGGGGGAGTGTCTCATCAGCAGCCCGTCTGCCAGCGTCCTTTCCAGATTTCTGAGAGCGGAGTGTGGGGAGAAACATTTACTTATTCTCCTTGCAGCAAAAATCATTCTCTCTCTCTCTCTCTCTCTCTCTCTCTCTCTCTCTCTCTCTCTCTCTCTCTCTCTCTCTCTCTCTCTCTCTCTCTCTCTCTCTCTCTCTCTCTCTCTCTCTCTCTCTCTCTCTCGCTCTCTCCCTGCCTTTGATTGTAATCCTATCTAGGCCAGCAGAAGACACTGGAGATTTGGCTCCCTCATCTTGGTATGCATGGGTAAACATGAAGACAAGGCGGGCAGTTGTACAAGAAGCAGGTTCCCCCCTGCACACCTTTTAGAATAACTGCACACCGCAAAACCAAAACACCATATTTTGTTACTTTGTCGAAGTTACAGCTTGTCAATTTGTCCAAATTGCTACAGCATGCAGAAAAAAGGTTGTATTTCTTTTGTCCAAATGGAAAGGTCTTTTCCCAGGGCCCTATGTTCCTAGGGCCCTATGTTCCCAGGGTCCTATATTCCCAGGGCCCTATGTTCCCATGGCCCTGCGTTGCCAGGGTCCTAGGTTGTGATTACCGGTCAGCGGAGCTCCCAGTTGGCTGTCCTCGGGTGTGAGTGCAATCGCCGTAGCGTCTTCTTATGTGCACACGGTGTGTCTCGTGCTGGATGTACTTTTTCTGTTCTGACTGAGCCCCCCACTTGGGAAGTCTATTGTTTTTTTTGCACATAACTTTAGGGCTCTTCCATTTTAATCACCTCACACGCTTGTTTGTCACACAACCAGAGAGGAATATCTTCCAGAACATTCTGAAGAGGAGTGGCAATAAAGCATTTCCAACACTATGTTTCCAACACTAGAAGATTAGAGGATTTACTTAAACTTTGTATGAGCAACGGTATAACAATGTTTTTTAGTCAGTAGACTCTAACAAAGCTTTTTGGCCAGTTTGGTTTGAGATCCTTTTATTTTT
>NC_140279.1:6631666-6684166 GCF_964030765.1 Micromesistius poutassou
GCCCATCTGTCTGGCAGCTCGGCCCCCACTATTCAAGCTAATCACCATGACTGGCGGCGCCGCACGGCCAGGAGGGGGCGATCTGCACGGCCTCAGACCAGGATGGAGGAACAGATGTGAAGCCTTAGCTCGGACGACAAGGGGATAGAAAGGAGCAAGGAGGCTGCTGACAGCAAAAATGTTGTGTCGGATAGAGTCAAAGAAAAGCTGTGTAGAAAGTTACAAAGATGGTAGTTACGGACGGGGGTGGGCTGTTACTCTTGGGCGTAATTAGGTCTTGCTGGCTGTTTGTTTAGATGATGAGAGTGAGCAAATTGGGTACAATTGCATCTGTATGAAGATGCAAGATTAATTTGCCCCCGTTATAACGCACATGGCTCCACTGAAGCATATTCACAGCTTGTGCAGGTTTAGAAATTCCAGTTAGCATCTTAAACTAACTGCATGATACAAAACTTAGACTGTCTACGCATAGATATTCCACGTTTAGTGGCATTGGAGTTATTGGGTTGTGGTACAACATGAAATTTAATGACTTGGAAAAAGAGTAATTTTATATACATTTTGGTGAATGATGAAAATGAGCTTTGTTAAAAAACTCTCTCAGAGTATCCCACTGTGAAAATACACTTTAAGAAGGATTTATCAGGGTTCAACATTACACTGTCTACACTGGATTATACAAACAGTTACTCATTTATTTAATTGATGACGAACAGTGCAGAACAACATTGAGCATTTAGCTCATCTCATGTTTTAAAAGGAGGCTGAGCCATTGAGATGTTGGCGAAACGAAAAAGAATGAAAAGAGAAAATAAACGTTCTTGTAACGACAGAGTTTGAGTTTTTTTCAAATATTTCTCATCTCTACGGCGCACATTACACCATTGTTCCTCCTCTTATCTGTCAGGTCTTCTGACACATTTTAATCCTTGTATCTGTCCAAGGACAGCTAAATGGCTTTCTCCCAACAGCTTTGATGTCATTCCTGCCCTTTAGAGATGTGGGGGGGAGGGGGGACTTCCGGAAGCAGACTGAAGCGGGGAGGAACATAAAACATGATTGTGAGTACGATTGATGCATCAGAGCCCAGCCCTATCTCCTTTCATCCACCCCACCCTCGCCTTTTATTTTTACGTTTCACTCACCCTTCTGCTATAGGTGTGCTTGAACGACCTCCACCTGAAGATGGAGACACACACACACACACACACACACACACACACAGAGCAGTCCCTCTTTATCTCAGAGACAGCATGGCCACCCTGTACTATGTAAAGCGTTTTCATGTGAGTTATGTAGAGGCATGGCCTACCAGCAACATGCATGATTAAGAACACGGAAGAGAACAGAGAAGAAGGGGCCAAATTTGTGTTGGTGAGAATCCATTCCATGGCTGTGTCATGGGCTTGAGGAGGACCAGAGTCTGGAGGTTGTAGGAGAACTAGATTATGGAGGTTGTAGGGGGAATAGAGTCTGGAGGTTGGAAGGGACTATAGCGGAGGTTAATTGGAACCTAAAGTCTAGAGTTGTAGGGGGACTAGAGTCTGGTGGTTATAAGGGACTAGAGTAGAGGTTATAAGGGACAAGAGCAGAGGTTATAAGGGACTAGAGTAGAGGTTGTAGGGGACTAGAGTAGAGGTCGTAGGGGACTAGAGCAGATGTTGTTGGGGGACTAGAGTAGAGGTTATAAGGGACTAGAGCAGAGGTTATAAGGGACTAGAGCAGAGGTTATAAGGGACTAGAGCAGAGGTTATAAGGGACTAGAGCAGAGGTTATAGGGGACTAGAGCAGAGGTTATAAGGGACTAGAGCAGATGTTGTACTAGAGAGCAAAGCCTTTCATGTTAGATATCAATCACAGTTGCCCGCCAAACATGAAATTACACATTAGTTAAATAATATAATTTACTTTCATCTAGTTTCCCCTAACATCTAATCATTTATCGAATTTGGCTATTTAATGAAATTCTGGTTCACAATTCTCCCCAGCGCTGTAAACCCCAGTCAGTAAATGCAGTCAGGTGCACAACCGTTAAATTGCTCTCTTCGATGACTTCTTTGAGTACCTTGTTTTAATTAGATAGGCCTATAGAATATTTTCCATGGCTGTATGGACGAGCGCTTCTGCTGAAGGATTGATCTCTAAAGCTACGCACACACTGGCTGCCGGCGCTCAGCTCATCCTGCTCTAGTCGCTCCAGAGGGGCATCGTTGAAATGTCAATCATTTCAGTCCGTTTCACAGTAAAGACACCACAATCCGCCAGATTGTATTTACTTATGTCTTAACTTTCTTTACTGAGTTTCTAGTGAACAGCGGTGCACTTGGCCCCAAGTAATCAGTTAACGGATCGATAAAATAAATCTAAAGAACGTCCATTGTTATGTCTTGACAGACAATGATTTATTTTGGATTATTATTTTGATTTAAACTTCCCATACAAGACAACTCATAACTGTTTTGTCCCTCTAAAACAATTCAACTGGTGCACTGCATAACACATTCACTGAACATTCAACTAGTGGAATGATAAGGTTGTAGGGGTAAGAGAGTAGAGATTGTAGGGGTAAGAGAGTAGAGATTCTAGGGAACTAGAGTAGAGATGGTAGGTGACTAGAGCAGAGGTTGTAGGGGACTAGAGTAGAGGTTGCAGGGGACTAGAGTAGAGGTTGTAGGGAACTAGAGAAGAGGTTGTAGGGGACTAGAGTAGAGGTTGCAGGGGACTAGAGAAGAGGTTGTAGGGGACTAGAGTAGAGGTTGCAGGGGACTAGAGAAGAGGTTGTAGGGGACTAGAGTAGAGGTTGCAGGGGACTAGTCTGAGTCTGGAGGTTGTGTGGCATTGGTGCGCTGACCTGACACACCGGCTTTCACAACGTCTAGATAGTGAACTGATAACCTTGTATGTAAGCAATGAATAATTGTGGATACAATAATGTACCTCTCCATCACAAATACACACACACACACTTACGCACTCCCGCATGCACGCACGCACACACACACACACACTCACACATATGGTAGTAAGTAAAGCGAGGTATTATGTGGGAGTAGCTCATATGACATGAAACTATGGGTCCATAAATCTTACAACACAATGGCTTCCATTTCGCCTGGTAGGGTAAGAGCAGATTTTATTTTATTCATTATACTGGCAAGTAACCTAGCAATATTTCTCTTGTCAACATGTTCATTACATATAGTTTCTTTGTGCTCATTTGCATGAACCTTGGGGCTGTGTTAAAATTCAAAAGGTTATCTGCACCTAGATTGGCAGAGCGGTAATGCATATTTTATTACTATTTGCATTTATTACCTTTTGCCATTTGTAAGTGCAAGGGAAATTGAACATCAGATCCTTTTAGCGACTGAAAAAAATGCCTGTGCCTGTTCAAATGTCATTCGCACATAACCCAAATGGCAATATGACGAACAACTACTGTGTATCATTTAGGTATTGTTACTGCTATTGTTACTGATATTTGTGTGTGTGTGTGTGTGTATGTGTGTGTGTGTGTGTGTGTCTTAAGTGGCCAACAAACCCAGGAGAGTCTCAAGTTGTTTTTACTATATACTACTATTATATAATGGTGTATATATCTACCAAATGGAAAGCTTTTTATGTTTCTCTTGTATGTTTTTCTTCTTGATCATCTTATCATTACAAAGTCAATGGCATGGTTCATCTTAAGTATGTAAGAATTATACACCATAAGGACAGTCATAAGCTAAACACTAAATGCAAGCAGCATTTGGATTTATCTAACTTGGATTGTATTCTTCGTTTTGGCTGTTTTGTATTTATTTTTTAATTTACCTTTTTTATGTTTGGCAGTCTATTTCATTTTTTGCAGCACTGATATGTTCTACTCTTCTAAAATCTGCAACCTGTCTGGCAGCTATGAGCATACTGTATGTTTGTGTTTGTGTGTGATACAGCAAGATGGCGGCGCGCAGGAGGCAGCAGCTCTTACGGCTCCCGACAAACGATGCCATTGCCAGTGCCTTGCACTTTTCCCTGACCCACCAGGAACATAAAAACACATATATCCGGATGCTGATCATAGATTACAGCTCTGCTTTTAAAAGCATAACCCCGGCAAGCTAACCACCAAACTCCTCTCCCTTGGCCCCCTCTCTCTGTAGCTGGACCATGGGCTTCCTGACCAACAGACAACAGTGTGGCAGGTTAGGTTACCAACCCTTGTCCGCCACCCTGACCCTCAGCATAGCTGCAGATTCACCATGCAACACCAATAATAAAGTTTGTGGACAACATCACAGTTGTAGGCCAAATCGGAAACGACGATGAGATGCGAGGTGCAACTCTTCAGAGAGGAGATCCTGCATCTCACATCATGGTGCACCTCCAACAATCTGGTCCTCAATGTGCAGAAGACAGAGGAGCTGACAATGGCCTTCAGGAAGTCGATAAGCTGCAGCCACTACCCCAAATACATCAACATGATGGAAGTGGAGCAGTTCCCTAGCTCGAAGTTTCTTGAAGCCCACATCAACGAAATCCTCTCCTGGACATCGAATACTCGCTTCCTTGTAAAGAAGGCAAAACAACCCCCTATCTCACAAACATCTCACCACCTTCTACTGATGCTCAATTGAAAGCATCCTGACACACGGTCAGTGTGATACGGTAACTGCACATCAGCAGTGCAGAAAGTCTGGCCGCAGGTCGTCAAGGCGACTCAGCATGTCACAGGTACCTAGCTCAAAGCCCTAACTGTGTGTTCACACCAAACGTCGCGGCGCGACACGTTTCAATACAAAGTCAACGTAGAGATGTGTATCGGGAAAAATTTGTCGCAGCACAAACCTGCGGCAAGATTAGATTGACGGCGCGACATTTTTCCCTGTCACGGGCGGACGTGTTCACGTGGATTTGCAGCGCAACAAATTTCGCTGAAGTTGAAATATTTGAACTTTGCCGCAGCATTTGCGTGAGACAGCCAATCAGCTTCACTCCCTGTGAGTAACGTGGGTGAAGTAACAGCCCAAAAAAAAAACCTGCCAATCAGCGTTCAACCGGCCGGGCCAACCATTCCCTGCACTCAGTGAACCGCAGCTTGGAGGAGAAAGTGATTGTTGCCATTTGCGACTCCCGGAGCTCTATGTATAATATGATATGATATAATATAATATAATATATAAATATCTATATAATATAATATATACAATATATATAATATCACGGCACAAAGCTGTGTGCGCTTCCGGATTATATTATTAACCCATAAACGACGGGCATTCCGACGTCTCTCCCTCTTCCACAACAGGTAAAGACATGCAATGGCGGTTATTTCGGCCATGGTTGATGAGACTGAATTGGCATGAAGATGACAAAATTCGCCTGACATAACTGCACACATAAATGCACAGCGACAGATTATGATTTGTCGCGCAAACTTCGGCGACAGCGCGACCAGGCGAAAAATGTGTCTTTTGGTGTGAACAAAGTTAAGGACATGTACCACAAACACTGCCTACACAGAGGGCATGGCACCAGCAGAGATCCCACCCACCCCAACCCTGGACTGTTCACCTCCTGCCCTTTAGGGGGCACTACAGAAGCCTCAGAGCCATGCTCCGAAACAGGGAACCTATCTGAACTTATATAGCATTTGAGCTCTACTAATGCACCACCGGCATGTTTACTATGCAACTGCAGCTCTATAACACCTTGCTTTATTTTTGCACCATTGCCATAATGTAATTTGCACAGCTCTATTAGTGCCCTCTCTTGCACTACTTACTACTTACAAATATCTACCTCATTCAATATATTTTGTGCTGCATTTATGCTATTCTAACCCTAACCCTAATTCTTTTTAAATGACCCGTGCTTGGACATAATTCCCTCCCTTTTTCCCGACGGAACTGTCCCGGTTTAAATACAGTATGGGGGAGACCCGGTGGCGCACTCGGCTAAGGCGCATACCATATATTAGGAAAAAGTCCTAATCGCAGAGACCCAGGATTGAATCCGACCTGGGTCATTTACTGCATGTCTTCCACACTTTCCTCTCTGTCTCTCTCTATAATAAAAGATGAAAAATGCAAAAAATAAATTGTTAAATACACTATGAATCAGCCCACAAGCTGGAATACGCAACAGAGTCAGGGAAGGACTCCTTTTTTTTGTTTTTTTTTGTTTAATTATGACCTGTTCAATTTTGTGATTGTGCAAGTACAAATCCTACATGTAGTCCCTTTAAGGAAATAGTCAAAAACATCCCAAATAAGTAATTGAGGGTGGTAATCATTATACAATTGACTAATATCTACTATCCACATTTTTGCATTTAGTAGCAGAGATAATACAAAGTAATGAATGGAAATCTTTGTGACCCTGCTTGTATAATTGTTTTTATTGACATAAATTGTATTGCGCTGCAAAACATATGTTAATTTAATCAGTTTGGAATAAAATAAACATTTTTTTTAAGAGATGGAATAGCATTAACTTCCATTGTGCAACCCCAATAAAATACATTGGTAATGTTTGCTTAAATTCTTTCTAGAAGACAAAGCTTAAGAATTATTCATAAACATGCTTAAAACATGATTAAATACTACAATTTAAGATTAAAAAAAACACATACACCCTAAATTAATACATGTATGGTGTACATTACAATAACTATCTTTTTAGCATTAATCCCAATTGTCAATGTGAATATTAAGAATTTAAATTTAAATTTAAGGATAACCAAATGCCAACGTGTGTGTGTGTGTGTGTGTGTGTGTGTGTGTGTATGTGCGAGTGCGTGCGTGCGTGCGTGGATGTATGTAATCTGCTATTTGCAAACCTGTGTTTGCCACCACTGTGCTCCACGCCTTTCAAAGAAATTGGAATCCATCAGCTGTCCTCTCCGAGAATCCAATGTGTCGTACGCAGAAATGTTAAGCCATTTGATGGCGTTACATAAAATCACAGTTTAATCCCCTCTGCAGATGTAATCGGCTGAACGACACGCAGGGCAAATCTGATGCTGGTACCGGGCCGGGCTCCAAAGTAAGCCCAAACGATCTGGCCTTTATTTTATGTTACTCCTGTTTATTTCTTTCCTGTGATGACTGGCTGGCAGCACACAGCTGTGTGTCCTTGTGTGTGTGCCAAGCCACGCTATGCTTAGCCACGCTATGCTTAGCCACGTGGCTGGCATGTGGCCTGCGGTCTGGAGACAGGGCTCTATTCAGGTTCCACATAGGCTAGGCCTTGCCATACCACACCCTGGCACCTCAGTTATTTCGATTGGATTCTCATTTTCATTCATGCAACCGATTTAGTCAATCTTCACTGTTGTTGGATGGGTGGCCCTCCGTCATCGCCATGCCTGTTTCTGGTCCAGAGGAAGCTGTCGGGAGCCGTGACTGCCGCCAAGGCCTCCATCTCTCTCCTCGATGCAGTGCTATGCAATGCAATGATGCTCTAATACTTTTATCCCTAATACTTTTAAGTCTGGTCGAAAAAGACTACACAAATCAAATCAATTAATGCTATAAATCAAAAAGTAGATCTTCAAACCTTTTCTCAATGTGTTTTCATTCAACATTCATCTGTCCAGCATGGCTCCACTGCAGTGTCAGTAAGAACTCATGTTTGCATGCCTGCCAGATTTGGGGCTGAACGAGAAGAGGGACTGCCACCTTTACAGAGCTGAAACAAAGGTGGAAGGTGCAAAAGATAACCCAGACCCAAACCCCTTTGAGGAACATTGGGGTCTGAGGATAAGGCCCAATCGCCCGGCACTGTCAGTGGACATCGGGAGCTGGACATTCCCCAGTAATCCTTACTGAGAAGGTTTTCTGGCAAGCGGCATGGCTGGGCCACAGGCTAAATCCTTTTAAATGCCCCAAAGCATGCTGCTCTATAATACATCCGTTCCTACACCCCAGCACGTCCCAATTAGTTTGTATTGAATTCAAATATTTTTTGTGACAACACAAAACTGTCAAGCTGTAAATTTTTTGACCAAAGCCCCAGGGACTACGTGGGAGTATTTTCTTGCGTCTCAAAGGTTTCCGGAGGCCCATGACACACGGACGGGAAACATGTGCAGCATAAGCCGACCTGAGTCCAGGCATGTGTCCATCAGGCCTTTAGCCACCTGTGTGGAGCTCATAGCGTCCCAGCTGTCAGCTGTCGGCCCTGCCTGTCCTCCACAGCTAGTCAAGAGTAGATGGGGAGCACACTCGAGTGAAACCACCAAGGTCCCCGTAGCAGTTTCCATGGCAACCGCAAGCGTACCGCCACCTCTATTGGGCTCTTCTAATACTGACTCGACGTGGAATTATGAACGCTGGTGACATTCTCTTCCTTTCCTTTCTTTTTTCAAAGCACCTTCATCGGCAAGCTAGGCGTGTGTGTGTGTGTGTGTGTGTGTGTGTGTGTGTGTGTGTGTGTGTGTGTGTGTGTGTGTGTGTGTGTGTGTGTGTGTGTGTGTTCCACCCACTCACCCAATTTAATTCCCCGGGATCCAAGGTGTGTGTGCATGTGCATTTGTGCCTTTGTGTGTGTGAGAGTCACTACCCACTCACACATTTCATTCTCCAGGATCCGAGATGAGCCTTTTTTAATGAACAACCGGACCTCCGTCAACACGGGCATCCCATAATGAAATTCTGACCACCCCAACCCCCGCATGTACCACTCAACCCCCGTTTCACTAATACGTGGACCAATCAGTAATCAACTGGTGTTACATTTGTCATTGTAAAATGCCACCATATGGCCACACAAACTTAATACAGGTGGGGGGGTGGGGGGGATGGGCAGATCATGAGCAGATAATTAAGCAATTGCCGCGCTCTGGTACGGCCGTAAGCTAGCGGTTGATGTGCAGCTAAATGAAGCCAGGCTGCGGTTTTAGAGGGAAGCAATTTCCTTCCCTTCTGATAGAGTAAACATTGAGCAGAGAAATAATCGGCCAGGTAACAGTGAATAAACATGCGAAAGAGTATAAGACTTTGATCAGTTGCCGAGGGCCAGCCTCCAGCCCGGAACGTGCCCGACTTGGGCTGGCTGTAGGCAGTGTTCGGTGGATCATGAAGGACGCGGCTCTTTCGCATCGTCTCGGCCCTACTGATTTGTCACTCCCGCTTCACCAGCTCTTGCACTCTTGTCTGTACCCATTGCCGCTAAAGCAAATGCTGGCGTTTGCAATATAAAATTCACAAGGCCTTTTAATGTCTCGTGTGCCTTGTCCCTCGCCACCCTCCTTGGATTACCCACAGCGGGTAATTAGCGAGGTATCGTGGCTAACCCCTGTCAAGGTGACACGTGTTCAGACCGCATGATCGGTTGAAATCTGACCAGGGGGAACACATCACCAGAACATTACAGCAAGGGTATTTACAGCAGCAATGTGTTTTGGATACACAGTATCTGTTTAACAAGATTGCTCTTTAAAGGGACGCTAATTCATCAATAACGTTCCTGGGTCATTCCTTTTGATATTCATGTGTGTGTTTTGTGTGTGAGTGTGTGTGTGTGTGTGTGTGTGTGTGTGTGTCCTAGAATAACAGTGAGGACAAAGAATTGCACCTGCAAGTCGTTCATTAACATTCATTTTCATAGATACATATATTACAAGACGTGCAGTGGGGGTGGAACTTACATTATCAGAGATGATGGTGTCAGACTATGACGCCCGGAGAGACACCCTGCGGCTGCCGTCAGCATCTGGCCGACACACACACACACACGGACAAACATACACGCGCACACTCACAGGGACACGTACGGTTAGGTTGTGACATACACATTGACATACATCTTCACACACTCCTCCAACACCTCCTCCTTGGTTCTCCAACATCACACCTGGGATGTAAATAGAGTCGTAGCGAGAGCGTCTATACCTCAGGTCTACAAGTTCTTTTTTCCCTTTACTTTGTGTTTATTTGTTTGCCGATTCTCTCACAGATACTATTGAGGTCTGTACTTCAGAAGTACAAGCATGCGTGATAAACAGTTAATGGTGACACTGTGCCTCAAACTGTTTGCACCCACTGACATTGGCCACAGAGTTAGGCGTCTTTTGTGTGTTTGTTAATGCTTATTCACATGACTAATTAGAGGATTAATTTAGAAGCATTTAGAATTAATTGCAATCTGCTCTCCCAGATGAAAAGAAAGTGTTCAATTAAATTCACTTCTAAATCCAGTTGTAATAGTACCACTTAGCTCCAATAAGCATTGAATGTAAGAGGCGGACAGGGAGCCTGTCTCCAAAAATGTATCTGCAACTTATTTTTGTAAGTATTACTTACAAAATGAAACACGGGTACAAATGTACAAATATATTGTGACATTTGCTTGATAAAATACTGTTTCAAATCCTTGTGTACAACTGTACAATTTGTGTCACTTCCAATCATGGAACATTTTATATTTGGCAAACTTAACGTTGCGTGGCAATGAGATACAGCTGGAATAGTATCTGTGCAGTCTCTGAGCAGTGGTGTATTATGATGTCTGACAATAATGTAATATAAAAAATTAACAAAAGAAGAATAAAAGATAATGAGAAAGTATCTCTACCTCTACTGTCTGTGCATTCAAATTACCAATACTGATATGCAATGTTAAGTCAGGCCTTTGCTTATTTCACTGCAATGTCCCTGGTACATTTATGTCCCATTGTGTTTGGACTAAATGTTAAAGAAAGTGTGAATGTCCGTTAATAATTAAAGAAGGATGTTGGCTTTGTTGAACAAGTGTTATGTTAAAGATTCCCAGCATCCCAGCATTCCAGAACTACCAGGGCAGGGCTAGCATTTCTCTGGGGAAAGGAATACATATTGTTCTTGACATCTAGAAAAAAAAGAGGAGACAGAGAGGAGCTAGGGAGAGGTAAGGGGGGGATTTAGTTCAGTCCAAGGTTAGCCATCTGGGATTTCGGGCATGATTCGGGCCGCTCCCCTCAGCGGTAAGTCACACTAAGAAGTTGGGTTATACAATTCCTCTGCAGTAAGGGGTAGAAAAACAGTCCACAGCACAAAACGGGAAACCAGACTGCGGCATTGTGGTCGGTATAGGCAGCTACTCAGCAGCGGACGTCCACCCAACAGAGTGGCACTGTTTTTTTAATCTTGCCGTTTTTAATAAAGCTGTGCCACAAACAACCAAAACTGCCACGGAGAGGATGTGACTCGCTCCCATTTGGAATGAAACAGGAAATGACAACCACGTTGGGTGTCATATTTTGAG
Organism: Micromesistius poutassou; assembly: GCF_964030765.1. Lineage (NCBI taxonomy): Eukaryota > Metazoa > Chordata > Actinopteri > Gadiformes > Gadidae > Micromesistius > Micromesistius poutassou. Next base: position 6,642,899 of record NC_140279.1, read on the forward strand.
GTGGGGGAGGGGGTGATGGGAGGAGGTTGTCTCAGGCGGTCTTGTCAGCCTGTAAGTATCTGTTGTCCACCCTCCCCCTCCCCCCCGCCACCTTCTCCTCAACAACTTTGCTCTGCATTTACCACTGTGATTCGTGACATTAAAGGAGAGGAATCCTTGTAGTTGTATTGTTGTGAGCAACACGACTGGGGTTGTGGTTATCAAGGGGGTCTTCGGAGGAGGAGGAGGGTGGACTTGGAGCAGTCCCGGTGTAGCGGATGTAAGGTCCTGACCTGGCTGAGACAGCAGCTGGAAGGCCACTAGAGGTGTGCAGCTCTGAGGCTTCCAGGGCCGACCTCCAGGGGGGGGGATAAGGAGGAGATTAGAATGCAGGAGCCAGGAGCTTCCACGGCCCAAGCTTGGAATTACTGCCATCAGCACCACACTGCAGGGGACAATCCTGCCAAAAAATGCAGGTTTTTTTTTGCCTTATCCTCGATATGAATAAACCAAATCAAACATATATTATATGATATATTTATTGTATATAATAAATCTATCTATGCAAGATGTGTATGTATTTAGTTATTATATATATACACTATATATACTGTACGAAGAAATGTGTATACTACCGTTCGTAGTACCCCTTTATTGGTAAAAAAAGTTTGCAAGTGAAATGGTGTTCAAATGATGTCCATGACCATTTAGTATTCATCGATTAGCTTCACACATATACAAAGAGAAGCTTCCTTTTTCCTCTGTAGCCGAAAAACTTTTAATCCAAAAGAAAAATCGATAGTAATTAATTTGCAGTTGATGGATTAGAGGTATCTGCCGCTAGCAGCCTTACAGAAGTGGGCAACTTTGCTCTCCTTTCCGTAGATCTGTCCTCTGCGGGTTTATTGCAGTGTGGTCAGGAAAAGTCTACAAGATGTAGGAAGTGGTAAATGTGTTTAGTCACTGGAACATGAGTAAAGGTATGACCTTTCCACAAACACACACACACACACACACACAATGTGCGGCCTTGCATGCATTGGCTGTGTGCATTCTTTCATGGAGAGTGAACCAAAACACACCACCACACAACTACCCTTACAACACCCAATGTTACATTCATATGGTTCTCTTAACCTAGTTGATCGTGGGTTATCAATTGACTCACACACGGCTACAGGCACCACCATTCCACATTCCCACACTATAGTTGATTTGTATTCCAGAGCATTCCTGGGAAGAGGGATGAATCTGCAAAGTTATATATTTAGGTTTACTGTACCTGCAATGCTCATTAGCATTTACTTAGTATTTATGGAAATCATGTCGAAGCATATCAGCACAGTTCCAAATAATCACAATGTGTAGGACCGCAACTCTCCTTCTCCCATGGTCCCTAATTAGCATGGCTGTGTGTGTGTGCGCGCGTGTGCATGTGTGTGTGTGTGTGTGTGTGTAGTTGTATGTGGGTGTTTGTGCACGTGTGTATCCATGCGTGCCATATTGCTTCCAGACTGTTAATGAGCATCCAGGGATGAAACTAAAGATGAGGAGGCACCAAGGAGATCATTACTGGACACACAGAATAGCCAAATGGGTAAACAAGTTGTACCAACAATGGAAATAGCTTCAAATGGGTGCTGGGTGATTATTCTCTTATTTGCTTGTAGTTTATTTACTGCCACATCCAAACATCAGGGCTTCGTAAGGTGTTGACAATAAACTATTCATCTATTGTGTCAGTTCTATTTTGAGCCATCTATAACTCACACAGAGAACAATGAGAGAATAATCAAAAGAAGCACACAATATGCATAAATACGAATTTAAGAATCATGAATGCCTGCTTCAGTCTCAGATTCCCAGCATAATCAGTCATTTGTAAGTTAAAGAACCTGGAAATTAATTAATATATAGGATAACATACAGTACATTACAAGAGCCAACTTGCCAAGCAGATGTTTTTCCCTTTTCCCTTTGTTTAATTCTTAAAATAGACACATTAACAAATAATATTTAAAAAATCACGGATCAAATCATGGATCACCATAAATATACTATAAATATTGTTCAGTAAATAGAGTATTCATATTATGGCTTGTTATTATGACAAAACACTAGTTTGGCTTTGAGCATTCCATCATTGCTTTTTACCTTACTTTTTTTGTGTAGATATGAGGTCGTCTGCAAAAGTTCTAGATTACAATTTAGTGATACACCTAAAGATAAAGGTTGGGGACCACTGAACTAGTTGGGAAAAAGTTAAGGGTACTTAAATTAAAAATAGTTAATGCCTTAATTAGCATTATTTTAAAGCATAGGGGTTAGGGTAAAGGGTAGGGGTTAATTAGGGTTAACCCTAGCCCTATTAAATAATGTATAAATGATTACCTTTGTTTCACATGAACACCATTACTTAACTAGAAAAGGCCTTTTCTTCAACAATTGCTGTGTGAATGCTGGCTGCGAAAGGCTGGCACATAAAGGACAATTCCGGTATTTTGACCATTGAGCCCCCTTTCTGGTTTGTCTAGGATGAAATAGAGTTTAGACGAGAGGTTGACGCTGAAATTTTGACTATTGGTCCTTTTTCGGGTATTTGGCTCATTTCAAATCGCCCCTGCCTGCTTCAGAATGGTTGTCTATGGGCATTCACAAACCTGTCCTTAAAACAACCCTAAACTTACCGAGTGGTTAATGGTGTTTGTTGATGTTTCAAATGAAGTATTATAGCGAAATACAGTTTTTGTCGTGTTTTATTTGCCATTTTGTAAATCCATTGATTTCTGTTGGAAGACTCATTGCACGTTGACCGGAAATGGAAAGAAAAACGACAGAAACTGTATTTCACTAAGAGACAAACCAGAAAGGGGGCTCAATGTTCAAAATGCCGGAATCGTCCTTTAACTGCATTGCTGGCTTTGACAGATTTGTTAAATGTTGTGTTCAAAAGTGAAAGTGTGAATGGAGTAGGCATAACAATATAAACATAAAAAAACATTTTAAAGATCCTATGGCATGCTACTTTATGAATGCTTTTATATATCTGTTAGATGCTCCCTAATACAGTCCTTGAAGACGTTTAAGAAATTCAGCCTTGTTGCAGAATTACAGCCACTACGAGCCAGTCCCACAATGAGCTCTACACAAACGTGCCGTTTTTTAGAGGCAGGTCCAGGTGGAGGGTGGGGGTGTGGCCTTGAGCAGCTTGCGGCCACGGTACCATGCGCTCGTGTTTACAGTAGATGTATCGCAATGGCGAGGCGCACACAGCTTTTGGCCGTAACACTCCGGGTGCTCCGGCGGGAGTCCTGGAGCTCTATAATAATAATAATATCATATTATACATAGATATCTATATCATATTATATATATTATCATGGCCAAAATCTGTGTGCGCCTCCAGACGATATTATGAATCTCAAATGACTGCGTCGGGTTCTCCGACATCTCTGGTTCTTCCACATCAATCTGAAGTAGACTGAACCAACATGGAGGAGAAAGGGATTGTTGCCAGCGAGCAGCGGAGCCCCGCTGTCCTCTGCCTGCTGCCCGCTGCAGCAGGCACCACCGCAGCGGGGCTCCGGCGGGAGACAATCACGGTCAACAATCCCTTTCTCCTCCATGTCGCGGTTCATGTACTTCAAAAACTTCAAAACCTCCTTTCCCCCAATTCCTTCTCAAACCATGGCTGAGATAACCCCCACTACGAGTCTTGTTGTGGAAATACCAGATACGTCAGATAACCCGACGCAGTCTAGTCTTTTCACCAAATGCAAGCTTGTTGTGTTTATTGTGCCTTATTGTGTTATTGTGTTATGTGCCATAACACCAACAGCAGAACGGTTATCCAAATAACAAATAAGTGTACAACACTTGCATTACAGTGTGTGTATTGACACACACACACACACACACACACACACTCACACACACACATGGTGCTTGCACGGTCATGGTTAATTGTCTCATTGGTGGGCCGAATTCTCTGGGCGGGCAAAGCAGAGAAAGGGGAAGTAACATGTCCCCGTATGACGACATATAGGGAAAATTCCAAATCAGTGCGTTTGAGCCTTGTTTTATCAAAAGCAGAGCAGGATACCTAGTGTTTGTTTTACACCAAACGCCATTTCTAGCTACTGGGGGACCATAGGCAGGCTAGGGGAACTCATATTTATGTTAGAAAACCTCATAAAGTGAAATTTTCATGCCATGGGCCCCTTATTATTGTCAAATAGTTGAAATAAATGATACATAGAAGTAGCATCACTATCATACAGTACAATACAGTATTGGTATGATAAGTATTAGGATTAGAATGATCATAACAAAGCTAAGACATTTATGGTTGTAAGTTGGACAATTTTTAGTTAAATCTTTAGTTTGTCTAGTTTAGATCATAGAATGATAAGGCTTTTGCTGTTAGAATCTGCAGAGGCTTTCACATGACATATTGTTGACGTCACATGCTCTAAGCAAGAATCAATATGAAATGGGTACAAAACTAAAACTGTTGAATCACAACACTGATAAATCATATCGAGAATCTGTTCAATCAGTATGAAGATCATGATGTGATGAAGATTAGTTTAATGTTCAACGAAGTTCAAAGGTTAAGAATTCATAGACAGTTTTAAAGCAGGGAGATAACACTTTTAATGTCATTCGTAAAGTCAAAGGTTTTGCTTTATGTTTGCGACAGTTATTACTTATTTCACATATGATCTGAAGTTCAAAAGCACATTCAAAGCCGCCATCCTGGTCCTTCTTGACAGAAAATTCTAGAATAACAAAGCAACCAGTTGTTATTATTCTTAAGATAATATTGAAAAGTGTTAAGATGGCGGCTTTGAATAGTTTGTGACATTGTAGGAAACCATCCTACACCATCAAAATAACCACAGAATTTTCCCAGTGACTGCAGAATTGAGCCGTCACGGCGGCTGCAGCTTTATCTATCACCACCACTAAGAAGCCACAGGAGGCCATGAGGTCCAGCCTTCCTCATCAGCTTGTTGTGTCTCTGGGCATCGACTGGCAGCCAGCCTGCCACCGCCTCCTCCACAGCACAGCGCTTGCAAAGTACACCGCATGCTCGGGCTCATGAGCCAGCACCATGCCATGCCACGCCGCCTATCATTAACAGGCACGTTCCAATTAGAGGTCTGATTGCAGGGCTTGTCGCTGTGTCTGCTCCAACCACAAACACTTGTGGCTGAATTGTTTTGAGTCAAGCATAATACGGGTCCTGAGGGGTATTCCATCAACCAAGCTAAACGCAAAGCCGGGCTTATTTTGCTTTGCCGGGCTTCTTTCAGCTAGAGTTGCGTTCCATTAATGTGGCTTAAGGGAATCTCCGCTAAGTAACCATGGCAACTTATCCAACCAAAATAACCATCAAGCTAAACGCAAAGCTGGGCTTCTTTCAGCTAGAGTTGCGTTCCATGAACGTCACTTAAGGGAATTTCCGCTAAGTAACCATGGCAATTTATCCGACCAAACTAACCTGGTCGGGAGCAGGTTAACTTGAGCGGTGTTTCAGAGAAATCCATCTGTCAGCAACAATTGTACCATCAGAAGGTTCCGCCAAACCTAGTCCTCACAATTTTGCCATAAATGTACATATATTAAGTACAAACAGCGTATATTTTCACTAAGGGTCTAAGATTAAATGATGCAAATGAAATAATTCAATGAATTGCTATCTATTATCACTGTGGCTATTTTTTCAACACATTTTTACACATATCTATGTATTATCCCGTAATCAGTAATCAGCGGCTGGGTGAATGGTCTAGCACTTGCCCTGTGATACGCGGGACCCGAGTTTGCGTCCAGACTAATGCGTAGTATTCTTGGCGTTGGCTTCATTTTGTAATTCCCTAATTTTATTAATTCCCTAATTAAGAATATTCAAAAAAGTGGCATGAAAAGTTATTTGATTTCTCTAGTAATCCTTCCTATATTACTATTACTTGCGTGGGGATAGAACCCCGGACGACTGGGTGCAAGTCCGACACGTTAACTCAAGACTATCTCCCTTCTTTTAACTCCATGGTCAATATTAAATTAAAATATGTTACGCTTAATACTACTTATGCATTCAACAGATCGCCGATTTTTGTGCCAGGCAGCCTCCCTGTTTCTATTAATGGTTACGGTGTTCCCTTTTTGAGTTATTATATGCGTGTACTCCTCATAGACCTCCACAAGCAGCTTCTGTTCGCCGCTGGAAAAGATCCCGCTCGGGTTTCGGACATTTGATCCATGATTCGACATTCACGGTTATGGGCTGGTTACATATCTCGTGAACACGCGTAATCCAGGATAACGTTAGCCTGGCTTGAACTAACCTCAGCAAGGCGCGGCTGAACTGCGTTGATGGAACGGCTTTAGCCTCAAGTGGAATTTGGCGCTAGTTCTAACCGGGCTTAATCAACTAATCGCCACTTTCGTTAGCGACTTTGATGGAATACCCCTCTGGTGATGGAGGTCTGTGTACTCATATGCTCAAGTGAGTCGGTTTTACTTCTAGAAAGAAACTATTTTTATGTGCACCAAAATAAAAAACAAAATAATATAATGGCTAAAAACAGAATGGTGCCTCAGCTTCTCCCTGACTTGTGTGAACTCAGCTTGCTGCACTTGCAGCTGAAGGGGGAGCAGGTCAGTCTAGACTCCCAGGGAATGTTCTTCCACCATGGTGTGCTCATTAAGACCTGCTTCTTCCCCTGGGTAACTTGCCTTAGGTGTGTTCAAACTCTAGAGCTGCAGCACAACTGGACACTGCTGCTAAAGCTAAAAATAGTTCAGCAGTGTGTATGTGTATGAATTTTTTAACAGAATATATAAAATAATATACAAACATTGAAAAATGTGGGTACCGGAAATATATATACACTTTAAGAAATGAATGTATGCTACAGGTATTACCCATTTTCTCTATGAAATATCTAATATTTGTTATCCAATATGCAAAACTCCACCTTGTGCAACAAATAGGTCATTAAGGTTTTTTTTTTGTTTTTTTTTACAAGCAAATCCATGAAGTGTTCCTTTAACCTTATACCTTTTCAAATGGGCTACTGAAAACTCTACCAACTAATTGACTGAAATGATTTCCCCTTCAGTAATGGCATTTTTCATATTTCTCATAAATGTCATAATATGTGAAACGGTCATGGTTATTGAGAGTTGGTGAGGCCATCTCACCGGAGAATGTTGTTCAGAAGAATAAAAATGGTGTATCGTGCCTGTCTATGATTCTCAGGTGATTTGCTCATGAACTTTTCATTGTGCTATTGCAACGTTTTCTTCCACGCTGAATGTTTATCTCAATTTCATGTGGGAATGTGTCCCAGGTGCATGTGAAATGTTCATTAGAAACTGTACCTCTTCTTGATGAAGTTAGTTTGTTTGCATGTTGAAAATTATGCATCCAAATAATATAGAACTACATAAGGGGAATGGTTGATGGACATTATTCCCTGATGTTCTGCCTTTTCCATCACTACTTCTGCCATTCATTTGCTTTTTGGTTTTTAATTTATGGCAAAACATATGACTAAGAGTTATGGCATAAGCTCAGGAGGTAGAGCAAGTTGTCTGGGTGCTGGTCTGGTCCCTGGCTCCTCTTAGCTAAGTTTGAGATGTCCCTGAGTAAGACACCTAACCGTAACTGCTCTAGTTGTTCCATGCATGGGAGACACAGCCATCTGTGTTTTTAAGTGGGTGACTGTGAGGCACTAATTGCAAAGTGCTTTGAGTGGAAACGGGTTATAAAAGTTGTAATATAGCTATCGCAGGCCTCCAATAAGCCGGTTTGCTTTCTTCAAAATGCAATAATGCAAAATAACTTTAAGAATGTTCATGCTATCCATCTAACCATAAGGCTGTCTATGTTTTAATGTGTTGCTGACCATGACTGGATGACTGGCTACTCCACCTGACGGCTACCAGCTTGCTCACTCTCCAGTACTACATTTCCATGGACAATACAAGTTTTATATTTATATTGCTAACAATGAAATTTAACTTAAAATGTTTGCTTTTAATTCTACTATTATGTAAATCGATTGTGGCACCCATTGCACTCCTAACCATCCCTAGAAGGAAGGATCCCCCACTCTGCACCTTCTCAAGGTTTCTTACATTTACATTTAGGGCATTTAGCAGACGCTTTTATCCAAAGCGACTGACAACAGTTAATACACACCGACGGCGGAGTCAACCATGCAAGGCGACAGCCAGCTCGTCAGGAGTAGTTAGGGTCAAGTGTCTTGTAGGGGTGTAACGATACTCATTCGTACCGAAATTTTTCGGTACGGTTCGATGCACGTTTCATTTCGCTATGTGCCGGAAAAAAAATAAATAATAATAATAAAGTTTTTATTGATTATCACACACTCTGAGTGTGTCTTGTCTTGTCCTGATGTTTTGTGTTGAGGACCACAATGAAAATAAGTCCTGGACTTATTGTGTTTTTATCCTCAATTGTATTTGATGTCTTTCCATTTGTGTAAGGCATTTGTTTGATACAATTTAATGAATCAAATCAAAATCCAATTGTTTAATAAAAATAAAAAGTACTGTACCGAAAAGTGACTTAAAAACAGAGGTACGTACTGAATCGTGACTTTTGTGGATCGTTACACTCCTAGTGTCTTGACACATCAACACTAGGAGGAGTCGGAGATCGAACTAGCAACCTTCCAGTTAGAAGTCAACCTGCTCTACCTCCTGAGCTATCCCGACCCCTTAACAAAACGTTTCCTTTTTGGTTGGCTTTAATATATGCATTGACAGCATCGAGAACACTTCCAGGTTTTACGACAGTACTCCCGTACTTGGAATTGGAACAGTACTTGGGCTACCACTGATGACGTTTCACGAGAACGCAAGTACACGAGTACAGACGAGAACGCAAATTGAGAAACGGCTAATGTGTTCAAATGCGTCACTGACCGCCTCCAAATATCTTGTTTGTGATTGGATTTGAATGCTCAATGAAAGTGCCAGGATGCGTAGAAGCATTCACACCTGGGTGTTTTAGCTGTTGATTGGGATGCAATCTACTGACAGGTGTGAACAGGGTTCTAAATTCTTTCCCAACAACCACGTCAACTCGTAGACTTTGCCATAGCTACTGAAGCACATCATGTGTGGTGTCAGCGGAAAAAAAAACTCCCATTCCCTACACAAGATTTCAACTGCAAGTCAATTAAAAAGAAAAGTCCATGCGGTTTAGATTTTCCACATGGTATAGCTCGTAATCAAGCAGGTGGGCTGAAAAGCCAGACCTTTTCATCTGTGGATGGCAGCTTTGATGGCCTGGTTGAGTCATAAAATACGGACAGGTCTAAGGCCGTGCTCTAATAAAACCAAGGTCAGACTAATGGTCCATGGAGAATAGAGACAGATACTATTTCATTTCTTGGAGCTTTATTTCCCCCCTCCAAAACTTCATTGCTCTTCTTGTGTGTCTCATCTCATAGTTGACATTGCCTCATACTTTAACATTGTTATATTATATGTGAGAGTTTTTACCTTGTTATATGCTGCTGCTTTATAAGATTTTACGTCTGCACTCATTAATCTTAATTTATCCCACCTTCTGGCCCCCTGCAGGTGACTAGGCAGATACCCCTGAGGCCCCCCCTGATGCCCCCTGCTAAAGCCATGAGTCATCGCAGTAGACAAAGGTCATTGTTGAGGTAAATGTCTAGTCTCAGTTCCAGCTCTGCATGATTTATTCCTGAACAAGTCAATATTGATTTATAATAATAATAATAATAATAATACATTTTATTTAAAGGCGCCTCTCTGGGCACTCGAGGACACCGTACAACGCATAAAAAAAAGAAAAAAGAAAAAACAGCAAGAAATAAGAAACATAAGAAAAGACAATGTAGATGGTTAAGTGGGGTATGCAGTTCTGAATAGGTGAGTTTTTAGCCTTGATTTGAAGAGTGTGAGAGAGTCCAGGTTCCTGAGGTCCGCTGGGAGTGAGTTCCAGAGATGGGGGGCAGAGTGGCTGAAAGCCCTGCTCCCCATGGTGACGAGGCGGGCGGGAGGGACAGAGAGGTGGACAGAGGAGGCAGATCTGAGGGAACGGGAAGGGGTGGCGATGTGGAGGAGTTCGGACAGATAAGGAGGGGAAAGGTTGTGGATGGCCTTGAATGTAAACATTTTGAAGTTTATGCAGAGTTTGACCGGGAGCCAGTGGAGTTGCTGCAGAACAGGGGTGATGTCGTGGATGGAGGGGGTTCTGGTGATGATTCGAGCTGCAGAGTTCTGAACCAGTTGAAGTTTATGGAGGTATTTGTGAGGTAGACCGAAAAGAAGGGAGTTGCAGTAGTCGATGCGGGAGGTGACAAGGCTGTGTACAAGAATGGCAGTGGAGTGGGGAGAAAGGGAGGGGCGGAGGCGATTAATATTGCGAAGGTGGAAATATGCAGACCGGGTGATGTTATTGATATGGGATTGGAAAGATAGTGTGCTGTCAAGGATGACACCCAGACTCTTAACCTGGGGGGAGGGGGAGACAGAGGAGTGGAAAAACTGTCAGCTTTTGAGAGGCTTGATTTAGTGCCAATAAGAAGAAATTCTGTTTTATCACTGTTTAGTTTGAGGAAGTTGGAGGAGAACCAGGATTTGAGCTTGCTGAAGCAGTCAGTAAGGGAGGAAGGTGGGAGAGTGGAATTGGGTTTGCTGGAGAGGTAGAGCTGGGTGTCATCCGCGTAGCAATGAAAATGGATGTTGTATTTGCGGAAGATATTGCCAAGGGGAAGGAGGTAGATGATGAAGAGAAGGGGCCCCAGGACAGAGCCCTGGGGCACACCAGTGGTGACAGGGGACAGGTGGGAACTGAAGGATTGGAGTTGGATGAACTGAGTGCGGCCTGAGAGGTAGGATTTAAACCAGTCAAGGGGTGTATGCGAAATGCCAATGGAAATTAATCTGTTGAGGAGGATAGTGTGAGAGATGGTGTCGAAGGCCCACCGGTCAATATGCTGCTGGAAGCCAAAGCTGTCAAGACAGGATGCAAAGTCACGGGTAAGTGGGAGATTGATATTGTCCATATGTATGTTGAAGTCCCCCAGCAGTATTACATTTGGGGAAAGTGTGGCTAGGTGGGTAAGTAGAGCAGCAAAGTCATTAATGAAGTTATTGTTTGCTTTAGGGGGGCAGTAAACAGTTGCAACGATGGTAGGAACAGGACCAGAAAGTTGACACAGTTGATTCAAACGAGTTGAAGGTAGGAGCAGATACCGGTAGGACTTTCCACTTCTCGCTGTGAATTATCGCGAGACCTCCACCACGCCCGGAGCCTCGAGGTTGACAGGTGTAAACAAACCCAGGGGGCGTGGACTCGTTGAGTTGGGAAAAGTCGTTAGGTTGTTGCCATGTCTCGGTCAAGCAAAGAAAGTCAAACTTACGGTCAATGAGGAGATCCTGGATAAGATGCCCCTTGCCCATAAGTGAGCAGATTTTTACCAGACCGAAGTGGACCGGGGTGTTGTCGCATCCTCCAGTAGCGTTAGCCGACCTAGCAAGGCTGGCCAACACTGTGTGGTCAACAACCCGGCCGGTGTTACGCGGAGGGCGTCGTGTGGAGGACCAGATGGACTTTATTGGTTTGGAGTTGTCAAAGTGGAAGCTTCGACGAGATCCGCGATGGATGTATCCCCGACAAGGCAGGAAAGCGATGTCCGGATGAAGGAGAATTGCCGGTGGAGGCTTGAGCAGGTGAGGATGGAGCCGATGGAGTTCAGCAGCTGAGTACTGGAGGAGTCCTGTCACAGGTTGATGGAGGAGCAGCAGGAGAGAACAGACGAGGGCGATCCAGATAGAAAGCCGACCAGCCCGCATTGTAGACGAGGGCCCAGGTGACTTAGGCCGTCAGGTGAGCAAACCAGGCGAAGGGCTCAAGCCGAGGCAGTGGGCTAATGTTAGCCAAATCACGCAGATGCACAGAGATGTCAAGTGAATCGTCGATGGTGCGGAGAGATGGAGGATCAGTCTCTCACTTGAGAGTTGAGAACAGTTGCACAGTCCAACAGTAGAAGGGCTTACAAGTTTAAAAGTTTCAAAAGATAGGTTAAAAGTTAAAAGTTATCGGCGAGCAGTGGCAGCATATCGCGCCAACGTTCACTCGTCGACCACACACAAAATAATTTTATTAGATTTAGAAACCCTTGACAGAAGATGGTTGGTTTTCAGGCAAGGCAAACTAACACCAGGCAATTCTTGTCAACAACCATAGTCTCTCAAATCAGAACTTCAGGCTAATAATCTAAAGACAAGCTAAAATCTGTTTTTTTATTATTTGTTTGGACTTAATCATTTTGCTGGAGGCAGGGGTCTGCTCCGCAATTCATTGCCACAATTCAGTTGAATAATATATCTTTCAACAAGCCTTATAAGATTACATAACAAAATGAATGACCACAAAACAAACTCACATTGCTCAGTATATGCACACAAGGAGTTCAAAGGCACAGCTCTCAAGGTTTCAGTGTCTCTGAACAAAGGAAAGGGGTGTGGTCACAGGTGTGGCTTAAATAGTCTGTGGCAGGTGATTAAGTGATTGACAATCAGGTGAGTGATTAAGTGATTGACATGGGCTAATGAATGGGCAAATAAAGGGGCATGGCTCTGAGTCTGTGAGGTGAGGAGGGAAACAGGAAATCTTCCATCAGCCGCCCCCAAATTTGTCAGAGTGGGAGGTCATGGGGGCTCAGGTAGGGCAGGGAGAGGGAGAGGGATAGGGCAGGCAACAGGTCTTGTGTACCTTATCTACCCCACCTGATCTGCGACCCGGAATCATCCGTCTTGGCTGGGGTGAAGGGAGATCAATTTACCTACTGGCCATAGAGAGTGGGGAAGCTGCGGGTCAACAATGAGCTCAACAGTGTCAAGTTGGAGGTCAGGATGATCAGTGTGCTATTTCTGTCTAGGCTGAAGAGAAGGGAGGGAATTTCTCAGGAAATGATCCCAGAAGTAATCAGACAGAATTTGGCTAGGACGCCACTGACGACAACAGCTCAGTGAGTCGGGATAAGTCACCAGAGGGAGGGAGGCATCATGAGCAGCAAGTTGGGGGTCACAGGGTCCGGGGAGTGCAGCAGGAAGGCAGGTCCTTGATTCCACCTGCAGGGTTGAGCTAGATCTGACAGTGACTTTCCCTTTGTTAGATTGTCTGCCGGGTTGTCCACATAGCACCACTGGGCCGTGTCCCAATTCAGGGGCTGCATCCTTCAAAGATCGCGTCCTTCGAAGGTGTGGCCTTCGTAGACCGCGAAGGCCACACCGAAGGCCGAATGAGCCTTGTGGAATGGGATGGTCTACGGAGAATTTCTGGATTGTGTAACCAGCCGTTAACGTCCTTTACCTTGCGTGACCACGCGCCGCTCCTGTCTCCTAGCAACCCTGACAGCCGCGGTTCAAACCGGACAGCGGAGGAGAAATATGGTGCCAGAAATCATAATTTTATTTGTTATGTTTAATATTTTATTGGAGGAGTGGGAGAAGATTCAACGCCGGGTGAAGAGGAAAATAGGACGTTGGCTTAACATTAATTAGTTTAACGTTATATGTCTAGCATTAATGTCATTGAACTTTGACATTACATTAATATGTAATATAGTTACATATTTAAAATGGTCCCAACCTTACTTTTATATAAAAAAAAGTGTTTTTACATAGTTTTGTCATTAAATATGTATTCGCTGCAGCTGCCGCTTCCGCTCTCTCCGCTCCATTTCTGAAAAAAAATCCAACAAGCAATGAATCTTGGGATACGTTGGGCTGTGAAGGATCCACCCGGTGGGTCCTTCAAATTCGGGAAACGAAGGCTGCATATCTCGGCCGCATTTGAATGACCCTTCGAAATGGGACAGCACTTGACGCGCCGCTGTGACGTAAGAGGTCTTCAAATGTGTCCTTCGAAGGATGCAGCCCCTGAATTGGGACAAGGCCCTGGTCTCTTGTGAGGTCTTGAATTTCAGCCACCCTTGTTCCAACAAATACTTTGTAGCGGCATGAGTCAGAGAGAAGCCAATAGAGGACAGTGGTGGAGTCACTCCATAGAGTTGCCTTTCTGATATGGAGGGTGAGCTCTAGGTGAAGGAGGTTGAGCAGCTGAGCACCAGTGAGGGCCCCACACAGTTAAAGCCAGGGAATGGGTAGCTGTTCTTTGGGGGCAACTCAGGACCTTGCCATCAGGAATGACACGTTCACCTGTTGACCCTCTTCTGTGAGGACATAGGCGACAGCACCATATGATTGTTCTGATGCATCACAGAACAGGTGAAGGTCATGGATGGCTGAGAAGGAATCCACAGACTGTGGTGTGAGGCAGAGGGACAGAGCAATGGTGGAGAGGTTAGGGACAGCCAGGCTTCCAGGAGGTCTTGGGGGAGGTTTGGGTCAGACAAGGTTTTGGTCATCCGAATCTCGTGCCTTACCCCACAGGTGCTGGACAATGACTTTCGCTTGTGTTGTGTAAAGGGATAATATAGCCAATATGATCGTACTGGCTCACAAGAACGCAATAGATGTGACGCATGGTTGGAGTGGTGGCTTCAATGGCTCTGTGCCTGTATTTCAGCATATCTGTGTGCAATTGTAGCTCCCAAGTAGTACATGCGAGGCCAGGGGTCTTTGTTAGAAAACTGGGTTTTAATTCCTAGTCAAACCAACCCGTGAGAACTGGGATAAGGAGAAAAATAAATCAAATGATTAAATACAATTGACATATGCACATGTCCGTTTTTACAGCAGCACAACAGGGGTTACAAACACCAACGGACACTACACACACACACACACACACACACACACACACACACACACACACACACACACACACACACACACACACACACACACACACACACACACACACACACACCTTAAATACAGCCCACAGCTCAATATAACTTGTATATTTACAAATTCAACTTCAACTTCAAAATTTACATTGTATGCAAATCACAATCATGCACCAACCATGTAATGGAATGCAACACAATACAATTGTTCACATTTTTCATAGAAATTGTGACATATTTTAATTGTAATATTCCCTAGTGATACATTTTAACTGTAATACTCTCACTTAGCCACATAAAGCAGCACCGAGCATAGTTTAGAGGTAATTTCCCCTCACAATCGCCAGAGGGCAGCACTGAACACATTTGACAAATTAAGCAGTAATACTCTCACACAACCTCAGAGGGCAGTACTGAGCACATTTAACAAAGTTACAAACATTTACACTAGGGGCAGCAACGGACACACAGAGGAAGTGAGCAAGTTTTTAGAACGGTAGAAGAAGTCTACTCTCACCTGTTTATAAAAAGCAAGAGCTGGACAAAGGAAGCAGAATCTCTTGGGCGGCGTATCGATTAGATGTAAAGCTTAGAGACGCTCGGCGCGTGTTATATACGATCCCTCTCCTTTTGTTTCATAGACGATAGACAATAGACCAATAACCCTAACCAAATAAAGTGAGTTAAAAGCGATCCTGTCTCGGCGGCCTTTCCTGGACTAAAATATCATAACAAAATTATTAAAAGTTAAACATACCTCGTCCACATGCTTCTTTCTTGTCCTTTTGTTTTTCCTTCTTTTAGTGCTTTTAACCTTTAACTTTAATCCTCTAGCTTATTGATTGTGCTGCTTCTTTGGCGCTTTATCCAAAGAAGCCATTTATCTCTGACTGGTAGGTCTGTGTCACACCTGTGACAGCCCGGGCAGATGTCTCAAAGTCAGTAAATTGCCCTCTTAGCGATGCAATGTAGGTGTGCAATGATTCCAAAAGGCACACAGCAGTCTTTAAGTCCATATCCCTCCGTTGCAAACCATTGCTTGTAAGCTTGAATCTGTGCAGCACAGTGTCCCAAAACACGGCCATGAGCACAGTCTCTAGCTTCCCAAGCTTGTTACACAGTGCAGCAGCCTCACGCCTTGTGTCCTGTCGCTCTTCATTGTCGGAGGCTAACATCTGTAAAGCCCCTCTTATTTCAGCATAATTTTCGCGAAGAGCTCTCGTGGAGTCTCCGCGGCAGCTCCATCTTGTGCTGGAGAGTGATTTCAGTGTCAGTGTGATGTTACCTGTGAAGACCTTATTCCATC
This sequence comes from Micromesistius poutassou, assembly GCF_964030765.1. Classification (NCBI taxonomy): domain Eukaryota; kingdom Metazoa; phylum Chordata; class Actinopteri; order Gadiformes; family Gadidae; genus Micromesistius; species Micromesistius poutassou. Next base: position 6,659,018 of record NC_140279.1, read on the forward strand.
TGTGGGTGGAAGCAGAGCAAAAGGCATACAGTGCTTGAAGTAAGTCAAAAAAAAGGCTTGCTTCCCGGCAGCAATTTTCCACACAATTCACACCAACCAAGTTCAAAGAATGTGCCGCGCATGGAATGTAGTGAATCAGTGGGTTGTTTTTCTTGAGGTGAGCTTGCAGCCCATTATATTTCCCTGACATGTTTGATGCATTGTCGTATGCTTGTCCACGACAGTTGGAGAGATCCAGTCCCAAATCGCTGACCATCTTGATCACGCAGTCAGCCAGACTTGATCCAGTGTGACTGTGAATGGGTTCAAATCCAATAAAGCGCTCAGCTACTTTTCCTGTCTCACTCACAAATCTGAACACAAAAGTTAGCTGGTCCACGTGTGACATGTCAGGCGTAGAGTCCACTATCACAGAGAAATATTTTGCTCTTTGGAGCTCTGTAGCAATGGCTTGCTTTGTTTTTTCACCCATCAGGCCGATAAATTCCTCACAGATAGTTGAAGATAAATACGAAGTGCTGCCACGACCTTTCTGACCATACTTCTGAAAATGATCCATTAAAAACGGATCAAATTGTGCAAGCAGCTCGAGAATTCCCAGGTAATTACCATTGTGTGGGGATCCCAAATGTTCATTATCTCCCCGGAAAGGGAGCCCCCTTTCACTGAGAAACCTAATGACAGAAACTACACACTTTAATACATCCTTCCAGTACTGACCTTCTGCTGCGATCTGTCTCCCAAGAGAAGCATCCACAGTGCCCAGATGTTTACTCCGACAGGTAAGTGATAGCATACATTTTCTGTGCTCACCACTCATTTCATGCTCCGTTATTCTCTCTGGGTGTTTCCAGTCGCTAAACCCGGTAATAAATGCGCCGTGGTGTGATGAGAAAACTTTACATGCAAAGCAAAAGATTTCCCCGGTGGACGGTGAATAAATGATCCATTCTCGTGGTACACATTCACCATTGTGGAGGTGTCGGGTCAGAGCATCATTGGTCAGAGACCGTGCGTTTCCGTTCTTCTCCTCCCTGCGGGAAGCGGGATACTTTGCCACCCGCCGATGCTGAAAGGCTGCAAGTCCTTTGCACAGAATTTCCTCCCGGGCGCTCTCTGCTATGGATCCCCATAGCGCAGGGTCTTCGGGGATGATGGCACTTGCCGCTGCCGCGGAGCCAGAGCTGGCACCTTGCTCTCCCTCCTCTGTTTGCTGTGGTTGTGCTGCCGTGTCTCTGTCTATTTCGTCGGAGCTAACGTTAGCTACCGTTAGCTGAGGCTCACTGTTGTCGGTCGATGCTTCAAAGCTAACGTCTTCTTCCTCTTCATTATTCCGAGGTTTTTTGAAAAAGCTGCTTATTAGCGGTACCTTTTTCTTGGCTGCCGCTTCTTTTTCCTCCTTTTCCTTTTTTTTTCTTTCGCTTGGCGGCCCCACTCGGCTTATTGCTGCTCTCCATTTTCTGTTAATGCTGGTTAATTATTTTCCCTGCTACTCGAACATGCAACATATATCTGATCACGGATCGGTTACAAACACACACTGTGTAATTCGTTAGTTGAAAAACTGATCTTGAATCGGTTATGTTGATCGGTCCCGCCCGGCCGCCCCGATTTATTTTTAGCCAATCAGCAGTGCATTGTGATCGGCTGCCAATCACTACCTGTGAAATCATCAAAATGACATGTAGAACAGACAATCATGAGACCTCGTTTATTGTAAACAAATTTTATTTTATTCTGATTGGATAGTAGGTGAAGGTGGGCAGGAGCATCAAGTGCTGTGTTCAGGGGCTGTAGGAGAAGTGCCAGCCGCCGTGGCTTGCGTTTAAATTGAGTCATGAGGAAAAAAAAAAAAAATACCCAATCGCAAAGGGCCCCTATTGGCTCAAGGGCCCCTGGGCAACTGCCCAGGTTGCCCATATGGTAGATCCGGGCTTGTTTCTACTAGAGGAAACCATGAGAAAATGTAAAGAGAATGATCTCACCATTTTATTGGGGGATTTGAATGCAAAGTTTGGCAGCAATAGCACCAGCTTTGAACAAGTGATGGGAAAGCATGGCCTTGGAGTGATGAACAAGAATGGAGAACTATTTGCCAACCACTGTGCTAACAACAATCTGGTCATTGGTGGAACCCTCTTCCCCCACAAACCATGCCACCGGGTTACTTGGGTATCTCCTGACATGAAGACAGAAAATTAAATAGATCATGTCTGTATCTCCAAGAGATTCAGGAGAAGCCTTCAAGATGTTTGGGTGAACTTAAAACTTAAGTTGAAAAAACATCACAATAGTACCTCAATCGGTAAGCGCTACAATGTGTCACTATTCACCATCAAAGATAAACAAGCAGACTTCCAAATAGAACTTAGGAACCGCTTCATAGCACTACAAGAAATGGAACAATAGAAAAACACTGGCAGCAAGTAAAGGAGGTATTTACAGGGGCCTGTGAAACATCTGTTAGGCCCAAGAAGAGAAAACACCAGGAGTGGCTCTCACCTGACACCCTGATCAGAATAGAGGAAATGAAGAAACTTAAGGATGTATTTAACAATAGCAAAACAAGAGCAGCTAAGAAAACAGTTGGGGAGGCATAGTGGAGCAGACAGGGAGGTAAAAAGTGCTGGGAGAGAAACTTTGTAGCTAAGCTTACAGCAGAAGCGGAGGAAGCTGCGATGCAGAACAACATCAAAGCCCTCTACGTCTGACTCGTAGAGTCATCTGACTCCTGACCAAAAAATCCCAGAAAGGGAGCCACCCAGTTAAAGATAAGGGAGGGAGGACATTGAATACACAAGAGGAACAAATGAAGAGGTGGGTCGAACACTTTTCGCACCTATTGAACTAACCATCTCCGGCAGTAAGAGCAAACCTGCAACCTGCAGAAGTCCCCCTGTCAGTTGACTGCAGATGGCCAACCAAAGCAGTGATTTAAAAAGCCATCATGCTCTCCAAGAACAACAAGGCACCAGGTCCAGATAATATACCGGCAGAAGTTCTTAAAGCAGATGTTGAAACATCCTCGCAAATGTTGTACGACCTGTTTGGTAGGATCTGGAAAGAAGAAGACGTGCCTGGGGAATGGAAGGAAGGCCATCTGGTAAAAATACCCAAGAAAGGCAACCTAAGCCTCTGTGACAACTACAGGGGTATAATGCTTCTCTCCTAAACCGGGTAATCTTGCAACGCCTCAAGGCAGCAGTGGACGTAAAGCTTAGAGACAACCAAGCTGGATTCAGGCAAAATAGATCATGTGCCGACCAAATAGCAACTCTGGGAATCATATTTGAGCAGTCACAAGAGTTTAAGTCACCACTTTACACAGTATTTCTGGACTTTGAGAAAGCATGACAACAGGCGCAATGGGATCCAGTGGACCCTGTTTACACAACTGGACGACCTAGACTTTGCATTACTGTCCCAAAACCACCAACAAATGCAAGAGAAATTTAGTGAAGTAGAACAGAAGGCAGCTGAGACAGGTCTCCACATTAGCACACAGAAGACCAAAATGCTCAAGGCCAATACAAAGACGCAGGCCAGCTTGACGGTTAACCACCAACCAAGAGGAAGTCAACTCCTTCATTTACCTGGGAAGTGAGGTAGCGAGTGATGGTGGATCAGAAGGGGATGTAAAGAGGAGAATAGGCAAGGCAAGATCTGCATTTGGCATGATGGGGGCCATATGGAGAGCAAGCAACATCTCACTATTACTATTCAACTCAAGCATAAAAACCATACTCCTCTACGGATCTGAGACGTGGAAAACAACAAAGAACCTCCTGAACAAGCTTCAAGTCTTCACCAACTACTGCCTTAGACGTATTCTTAACATCAGATGGCCTGAATGAGCAGCAGATGTCAGGTGGTGCGGTTACACATTCGGAGGTTGGTACGCTAGCTGGGCAGAGTGGGTCATGGGGCCAGACAAGGGTTGAGATAGCAGCAAATGGGCAGAAAGCACAGGCTTATGGGAGGCTGAAACTTGAGAGATGGCCAGGCAATGACTATGGGCAGGAGGATGTGAGGAAATCCAGGGCTGGGCACAGGGCTGAGGGTTATGTGAAGCTGAGCTTTGAGATATGGCAGGGGCCTAACTATGGGCAATTAAAGGAAATCCAGGGCTGGACAGGGGGCTGGAAGGAAGGGGCTTGAGATGCAGCTACCTGATGGCAAGGGCTATTAGGGCAGGGCGATCGTGAGCGGGATGACCATGAAGAGTGGGGACTACTTCTGATCATGCATCGCAGTATTAGCCTTCCCTGATTACTTACTTCCTCTAGTAGCTGCTGTAGGAGTGCAGCTTGAGGGTCAGGGATTGGGGCTACCTGAGTGGGGGCGCATCAACAGGGGTTGGGGCTCTTGGAGAAGGAACAGGTGAGGTCTGAAGCTCCGGCTCCTCTGGTGCTTCCAGCTCTTCTTCCTCAGATCTAGTATACGGCTTGAAGGGCTCCTCCTCTTCCTCAGACTCATGCTGGGTTTGGAAGCGCCGCAGGACGAAGACTTCATAGTGGGCAGGAAGCTGGGTTTGGTGGCATGGGTGCTCAGTCTCAAGCATCAACAGCAGGAACTGACTGGGCTCCATTGGTGATCAAACCCTCCGGCTCAAAGGACCATGAAGAGGAGGTTTTTAGGAATGTTGTGCGTGAATGTCATGCTGCTGGCTGGAGACTAATGGGGGTGTCGGTGAGAACACTGTTATATTTTAGTCCAGGAAAGGCCGCCGAGACAGGATCGCTTTTAACTCACTTTATTTGGTTAAGGTTATTGGTCTATTGTCTATCGTCTATGAAACAAAAGGAGAGGGATCGTATATAACACGCGTGGAGCGTCTCTAAGCTTTACATCTAATCGATACGCCGCCCAAGAGATTCTGACCTAAAATGGCGGAGTCCGAGTTTTATATCAGGTGAGAGTAGACTTCTTCTATGGTTTTCTCACTTCCTCTGTGTGTCCGTTGCTGCCCCTAGTGTAAATGTTTGTAACTTTGTTAAATATGCTCAGTACTGCCCTCTGAGGTTATGTGAGAGTATTACTGCTTAATTTGTCAAATGTGTTCAGTGCTGCCCTCTGGCGATTGTGAGGGGAAATTACCTCTAAACTATGCTCGGTGCTACTGGATGTGGCTATGTGAGAGTATTACAGTAAAAATGTATCACTAGGGAATATTACAATTAAAATATGTCACAACACAGAGTTGTCCAGTCAGAGTTCCAAATTTTATAGGTTATATTTTCCAAGGTATGCGCAAGTATGAGCACCACTGTATGGATGTATGTATGTGTGTGTAGGTAGGTAGTTTGTGTGGAGTCTGTGGTTTCTAGGAAGCAACAAAAAGTACAACAATCAGCTCCACTATTCATTGCCACAATTCAGCTAAATAATAAATCTTTCAACAAGCCTTATAAGATTACATAACTAAATGAATTGACCACAAAACAAACATTGCATTGCTCAGTATACGCACACAAGGTAGTGTTGGGACATGGGGCGCCGATGCTTCGGAGCGTGTGTTGAGTAATCCAAGAAGTGTTTAGTGGAGTGCGTATCGAGGCATGTATGATTTGGGGACGGTGACATCATTGATTACATGAAAGCCTCGTTGGTTTAGGAGAAATGTGGGTACGATTCACTAACACATAAAAGCAAATTTTCACAAAATGTTTCTATATATTTTATTTTATTCCAAGGTCAAGTGTTTGTGTGCCAAGTTGGGATACAACAACAACACCTCATCTATGCTGAGGAATTTTCATGCCTAGCATGAAAATACTCAGGCCAATGGAGGTGCACCCAGCCAAGGTGAGTCAAAAATATACACATCCTACTATAGTAACATACTCTTCCATTTGTTACCATATTTGTCTATCAACCACAATGATAATGAAATGGACAGACAGAACTGATACAGTATTCACAAAGCTTCTGTTGTTTTCTTCCAGTGACAAGGAAGAAGGAGCTGGATGAGGTCTTGGTCTCTATGATTGTTGGAGACGCACAGGCTTTCAGCATTGTGGAGGATCAGGGATTTAGGGAGTTTGTGGCAAAATTGGGTCCAACCTATGTAATCCCAACAAGGAAGGTGTGTTTGGTAACAAAGTATGAAGGTAGTTTTACATATAAAAAACGAACCACTATTTTCTTATTTTCCATTAGGCAGTGAAGGCTATGGTCAAGGCAAAGCATGAGGAAGAAAAGCAGAAGGCTTTAGTTTAACTGCAGTTAGTTTGACCTCCGACATGTGGACATCTATTAACATTGATGCCCACCTGGCTTTAACATGCTATTACATTGATGAAAACAATGTGTCTCAGGTCAACTCTACTAGGAGTAGTGTATTTCCCAGAGAAATACACTGCTGTGAACTTGGCAAGTGTGAAAACCTCACTCATGGAGGAATGAGGGATAATATCGGAGCAGCACACAAGTTGGTTCACTGACCTTATTTTCATATCTGTTAATGCATTTGTTTATTATTGCTCCATTTTTCACAATAACTATAATTTGTTGTGTTTTAAAGGAGAAGCTTGCACTGATTCAGGAGCAGATGGAGATGCCTAAGCTAAAGCTGATCCAGGAGGTGGAAACCAGGTGGAACAGCACCTTCCAAACGCTCCAGAGACTGGTAGACCAAAGGGAGCCTGTGGGGGCAGCTTTGGATGGCTTGGTCAGTGACATCCTTGTATTGACATCAGAGGAATACACCAACATCACCGGGTGTCTGTCCATCTTGTCTCCATTCCACAAAGCCATGGTGGAGATTTCAGAGGAGAAAAGAGTGTCCGGCTCAAAGGTAATTCCACTGCTCAAAATGATTGAGAAGATGCTCCAAGAGCATGGGCGTCAGTTTGGTTTGAAATGTGCTGGGGACAGAGACGCATTCGAAAGTGCATTTTCAGAAGTGCTGGGTACAATGAGGATGCAATCTTTTTTTTCTCTTTAATGCAGGTAATGAAAGGTTCTGAAAGACGGCATACCCATGTAGCTTACTAATGAATAAAAGGGTGTCAGGCTTTGTATGTGACCGGGGAGCAAATGTGTTTTTCGTAGGTGGAATCCGGAAGAATCCTGAATATTAGGGTTACAGTTATGGTTATGGTGAGGGTTAGGGTGAGGGTTATGGTTAGGGTTAGGTTTAGGGGTTAGGAGTCAGCATGTGAGTTTGCCTGACAGGCTGCCTGTCCAATCCTAGTGCTTGAGGCGGAACCTTTTCCGGATTCCGCCTACGAAAAACACAGTCGCGACAGGGGAACATAGGACCCGGGGAACATAGGTACGCTCCCAATAAAAGGTATACAAAAAACTGATGTCTGACACGTTTTACGAAGAAAGCGTTTCCAAAAAGCATTGGGGCAAACAAGGGGCAAACTTGTGGCTACACACAGCACTACAGATATCGAAACAGATTGAAAATGCAAAAAATATTTGTTGCACAGCTGAACGCTGTATCACATCATGAGCTGGCTGTTCTCAATTCACAACACGCATCCATCCAATGTACATCAGGCATTCTGACCAAAACTCATGCACTCCCCACCACAGTTACTCCACTAATTACTCCACTATCGTCATCTCCACTATACCCAACACTGTACAAACACAAACCATGGATAAGTTAGGCTACTTGGTGGCTATGGCTAACTTCAATCAAGTTAAGACAGCCGACCACTTGAGTGCCAAAAAACACAAAACACCTAACCACAGCACCAGCAAATCTTAAGCAATAAATATTGCATCTTACCTTTATTTATGTGGCAGTGGTCTGCAGATGCATCCCGTGGTGTAGCCTGCCACATCCATTTAGTTCTACAGGTTATCTCTCTGTATGTACACGGTACTAGCAACCTGCTCTAGTGCTTTTTACCTTCATGTATTCAGGCTAAAATGACTTGATTGTCTGATGCCTCATCATTGCATCCCAGCCAAAGAGTATTGGTATTAATACCTCATTCATAACCGGACACCGCGCGATGCGAAGGTGTCTCGCCCTGAAGGTGCTTGTTCTCAGGCCCGGCGATTGCCATAGGCGAACTAGGCGATCGCCTAGGGCGGCAAAATGTGTTGGGGGCGCCCAAATGAAATGTCTATTAAACATGAACATCCTAGGGCGCACCCCCCCCCCCCCCCCCCCCCCCCCGTCAACAATCCTGATTGCGCGCCCCCCCCGTCAACAATCCCGATCGCGCCTTTTTTGTGTGTCTTTTTACAATTCATTTGTTATTACCATTCGTAGTGTTGATCAGCAGAGAAATAGTCTGCCAAAGACGTTGACGTTGCTTAGCAACCAAATACGCTGGGGTTGATAAGTTACCGGACTACTTGCGGAGTGATACGAGAGACGTGAATCAGAGCCACTTTCCTTGACAGAGGTCATTATATGCAACGGTCAATTATCGAAAAATAATTCACCACTGCAAGTCGGGAAGGACCATGCAAGTGAACAGCGAATACCACAGCATTGAGAAGAGCCGTGTAATAATCCATAATAATTAAACTCACGTTTTTTGTCTTTTTAAGTGGTGGGTACAAAATGAATCTTGACGAAAACTGGTGGGGACTCGTCCCCAGCGTAACTGACGCCTATGTCCAAGAGGAAGCAATGAGCACTAATCCACTGGCTAGAGAGCTGGGAGAGCACCTCATCAAGCTTGTCAGGGAAAAGCTGCATACTTTACAGAGCTCTAGCATTATGTCACTTCCTACATTACTTGAGCCAAGATTCAAGACAATAGGTTTCTTTAGTCAAACAAAGGCTGATGAAGCAGTGAGACGACTGATATCTGAGTGTACCAATGTCATAAGGGAAACAAACCATCATCTACAGTAGCTTCAACATCAACTTCATCACAGGGCTCTCAAGTCTCATACGTAGGGGTTAGGGTTAGGGTTAGGATCTCATTTTTTTTCCTCTTTTGCCCGGACACGCCCTCTTTTTGAGACACTTTTAAAAAAATGTGTGGCGGAATTTCAAAATCGTCCGGGATTTTATTAAAGCCTCATACATGTTCACATTGAATTTGCGTTGCGTTTCTCTGGGTAGTTCTCAAACTAGTTAGGCTATGCCCTCCCCTACTCAGTTCTGTTCGCTTTGCATTGGTGGAAGTGAGTAGGGGGAGTGGTTAAATAGAGCCTTCAGATTGGATGGTTTGACTTACTTAGTTACCGTCATGTTTTGTATTTTTTTTTTTACCATTATTGTTTTATAGGGACAAACATTAACAAATTTCTCCTACAGGGGATTGATAAAGTTGTATCTATTAAACAGAAAGAAACACTTGGTCATACTTTACACACTTTACTACAGCATTGGCCTACTGAATGCCACAGATATATTTTAAGCATTGGACTGAATGCCACATAAATATATATTATATATTATATACTATATATACTTTTAAACGTTGCAAACGTGCAAAAACATAATTATATATATATAATTATGTTTTTGCACGTTTGCAACGTTTAAAAGTTCAGGGAAAAGTATATGCCTCTACTGGTGTTGCTTAAGCCAATAGCCTTTTGAGGCAGTGTTGTTTCTGAATATTAGTGTTAAGGGCCAATAATGCTTACTATCATACATTAGTCACCATGTCTGTGGACACATTTGTATGCAGTCACATGTTAATATCCCCCTCCCACCCCCTTCTCCTTTTAGTTAAGTCAATTTAGATTAATTCTGATCCTCCCTTACTTCCTTGTTAAAATACAGTAGCACTTTAAAACAACTATTGTCCTGTCAATGTCATGTTTGTTAATGTCTTATCAGACATTGACGAAAATGACTTTTTACAGTATTCAACTTATTTCCGAAAATCTTCCAAACATCCACACATTTAAAAAATGTAAAATGTTTGGAATCAAATAAAGAGTATGTAATAAAGAGAATGAAGAGTTAAACAAATAGCTAATGTGATGAAGTTTTAATACATTTGCGCTAAAATATAGAATAGCTGACACTTTTTTTGTGTAGATAGTAGTTTGTGTAGATAACATGACGATAAAAAGATAGGGCATTCTTGTTTGCATTTACCAGGAGTAAACCGCATATGTAGCAAGCAGCTAGCCTCTAGCCATATAAACAAAGGTCCCCACACACAAACGCTCGATATATAACAATCATATTTTCAATCGATTAATCCTTTTAGCGCCAGTGTAACAAGAAATAACGTAACTGTTTGAGCTTGACATTGTGTTTCTAGGTTAAATATTGACATTGTTCAGGCTCCGCGATGTCCGCAATGGTAAGCTGATCACGTAATCCGCTCTAGCTCAAGCTGTAGCGTGTGACGTCACTGACGTATACGTAAGTTAAATAATCATTTAACTACAGGTGTTTACTCAGACCTGATGAGCGACATTAAAATGTAACTAGATTACTTGTTAAGAGAACAAAATAGTTTTCATTTCTATCAACCCAAACTACTGTTCGGGTTTGGGGAACTGTCAAAAACCTGTTTGGGGACTGTCTGGGGAAGGGGAGGAAATACTGCTGAAAAAAAACATGGCATATGTGAGGGTAAATTAAACCCCAGACATTCATTTGATAAAAAAAAAAACATTCAGGATATTAAATAGAAGCCAGATGACATTTGATGCCATTTTCTTCACTGTTTATATTCAGTAACAACCATCCATGAAAACAATGTGTTTTGGTTTAGTTACCTCCAGTGAATAACAATGAGGATGGGATATGCTTGGCCAGCCAGCTTTGTGAGGATCTTTGCCTCTCAGTTGAGAAAACATGTTGTATGTAACAACACACAAGTATCGTCCTTCCCAGTTGTACCAAATGCAAAGTCAGCATCCTGTGACTGATCACCTGACATAATTTTTCACAAACACTTAATTACAAAACTTCCCGAACCAAATACCCATATATATTTGAACGATTCAGCAATTTGTCATCTTCAAGAACCAATGTTCCAAATTAGCCTGGGTCGTAAATGTAGGGCTGCCAAGTTGATAAATGACCTTCCCATCTCCCTGATAATATCCAGTGTCATCATCTACCCTCTCCCTTCCTCTTGGCTAGCAGAGAGAACCCCCACCACCCCTCACCCCTTGATTAATTAACAAAGCCATGGTTTAATGTTGTGAGGTGGACCTCAGTGGCCATACACTTCATTCTGGGTGTCAGTGATGTAACAATTGGCCTTCAATGGTGGAAATGCAGCCATGACAGTGACAACAGAATGTTCAGTGGTAATGGCTTGAACAGCAGACTTATATGGAAGACTTAATAAATGAATGAATCAATGAATAGATAAAACATGTGCACTAACATGCATTAGAAGCCTGGCAGATTCACACCAGATTTTTTCTTATTATTATTCAGACCTGTTTTTTGATAATGTCATTGTTTAGTTTCCAGTTTCAGTTTCACACATTTATCTTGTTAATTTAATTAAACTAATTTAAACATACACTATGAACATTTTCCCATTAGCAGCCTCTAGTGGTTTGAGGAGCTGTCCACCCAACTGGATTGTCTTGTGGATGGGCATATTATACTCTTCAGAAACCTTCCAGTTGAGATATATTTGAATGAAGCAAATATCTGCAATAGAAAGGCTGGTCCCCCATAGAGGTTATTTTGTATCAGAATTGTAATGTAAAAGTGGAATAAAAATGCCATGGAAATGTTTCAAAGAATTGGAATTCTAAACCAATAACTTTAATCCAACGGCCCCTCCTACATACATGTTGCATCAAAAAGACAGGCTCAGATATAGAGAACAACCAATTACCATATTTCATCACTCGTGACAAGGTTTCACTGAACCATGACTGCAATGTTGTTCATACTCTGGCAGCATAATCTATCTAATCTATATATTCAAGAGCATTGCATCTCATTTGCTCTGCCATAAAACAATAAGTGGTGTATCTTAAACATGGAATCTGAAGTTGTCAAATAGCTCAGCATCTGTAATCGACCAGTTTGGTTATCAGAATATATTTTTGGTTCATTCTCAGTTGTTTTTTTTAAATCAAATTTGTTGTAGCTAATATGTTGTTGTTTTTTTGCCTTTGAGACTGTTCTGTAAATCAATTTAAGAAAACTCAAAGGTGCAGTTGTTTGTATCCTTTCAAATTCTACGTGAGAAATGTGAGGGATTTAGAAATTAATATTGTTTTTGCACATTGGATTAAAACATTGACAAAACTTTGACCACTTGCCAATTACACATAATAAAATGTTATTAGCCAGGAAGATTGTTTTGTATGAGAATGCAGTCTGTTCTATGGTGATAACAGCTCTGTTGGAAACAAGAGTCCTAATACATTATTATACACTTTGATGCTTCAAGAAAATGGCATGAGATATTATGAAATCTCACTTACTGCATTTTGTTTTGAGCTTCCAATTAAAACAAAATCCTTTGATCTGATAGAGGCTGATGGACGTAACATATCACGCGTTAGCTGGTAAATGTTTTTTTTTGCAGATTGTGCCTCTCTAACTATTAAATCCTGAACAAGACACTAATTATATTATTATCATCTGACAGTGTTGATTACAATTACCCAAGGTAGAGAATCCATTAGTTGATCAAAACATTTTTTTGCAGCAAACACTGGCAGCAGATTGTTGATCAGCTAGCAAATGTATTGATGGTCAACAAGCTGTGCAGTAGGAAGTAGATCAAAGGATGCTGATCATTATGTTCTGGTTTATTGGAAATCCTTATTTCTACCCTCACTTTTGATGAATCATGCACCAGTTCTCTAATTAGGCACAAAATCAAGGCTTCGAAAGATATCTTTATATATTATATGATATATATATATATATATAATTTGCACATTGCATCCACCCACATCGACGCCCTAGTCCTCATACATTGCCCACAGCGGTTTCCAGTCAGCACCTTTGGGTCCGTGACTGGTGTTGATCAGTCTCCGAGGCAGAGTTTGACGGGTGGACCTGTCCTCTTTATGAACACCGCTGGTCCTCAGTGTTGGAAACAGCAAAAAAAAGGCTCAACTCTGATCCCGAGAATCAGGATATCATCAAAGCACCCTCTATGCTGTTAATGCCCACTGCTGGGTCCGATGTCAAGCCCCCTATCCACCGGCACGTTGGCTTCTCCAAAGGCATCTCTCATTCCCTTTGACTTAACAGTAACAGAACGCTGCGCTAGCGAGATCTGTGTTCACGCCAGGGTGGAATCAACCCCCCTGCCTCCTCCCTGGCGAGTTCTTCAATGCCGTCTCTCCCAGTTCTTGCTGGCAACCAGATCAATTCTCCGAGGACCATTAAAGATGAAGTATACCCGAGATGAGGCCCAGCAGGGCTTTGATGTGGATGTCAAGGAGAGTGTGTTTGTTTGTTAGTTTTTTTTTGTTTGTACTTTGTAGAAATCAGTCATCGCATCCAGTTACCTCTTCGGGTCTATGGGGTCTACTACATCATTGGAAAATTCAGTCAAATGTGTCTGTATTTCTGCTATATGTGTGGATGATTACTGGCTCATATCTTCCTTTTTAGTTTTTCTCTGGGAACCAGAGCTGCGAAAGGAGGCACTGCTTGAGTTGTAAAACCTGTCTGTGTTTACTGCGTAATGTGTGTGTGTGTAGGGGGGGGGGGGGGAATTCCTACCCATGATAGCAGAATAAAGAATATTTTTCCCTGGAAGGGGAGCATCAGCCAGGTCAAGTTCACAGAATACCTGTTTAAAATGTTCCTTTGATGACTCACCAGTCAGGTTTCCTTCTCAGGCCAAGAGAATGTCATGAATGGGTGGGCTGTGTTTGCCTCTAATAGTCCTCAGAGCCAGAAGAATAAGAACATGACAAAACACCACCAACAAAGACAAGGAAAAATTTGTCAAAGCAATATCCGATACACATAATGGAGACAATATCCCTCAGAGGTCCCTCCCTCTCTCGCCTCCCGCCACTAATCCAATGTGACTGAAACGGATCCTGTTCTTTCCGAAGCATGCTCTGAGGTCCCGCCCTCAGTCTTGCCAATAAAGCACATTTGAATCACCCCATTCCCAGGCATTCCCTTGTGAGATGAGAAGGCCTGGGAACGAGGTTAACCCAGCAGGGACTCGTTGCATAAATAAAATGCATCTTAAAGACTATTCAGATCGATATTCCTGACAACTGGGTATAACACCAGTGTCTTATTATGTCTGATCAAGGGGAGTACTGACACTTTTTCTTTTTCCACTTCAAGCACTGTCCCATACATAATTCAGATTTATGAAGCTAATATGTCAAGGAAAGAGACAGCCAGAGAGACAGAGATAGACAGAGAGAGAGAGAGAGAGAGAGAGAGAGAGAGAGAGAGAGAGAGAGAGAGAGAGAGAGAGAGAGGGGAACAGAGTGAGAATGCAATGTTCAATGAAAGTCATTTGAGACCCTGCACTCTATGTGGCTCATTTCCCCTCCCTGCCAAAGCTGCTTTCCCACAGCTGGATAGACGGCACTGCAGTCAGGAAAGACGTCATCCAAGGCCAAAGCTTAGGCTGTGTTGCACTTGAGCAGCGCACCGTAACGGATCTACTTAATAACACAGACATGGACTATTGTTTGTCTAGAAAGAGGGCACGCACTGCAGAGATACTGGGCCGCTTGCCCCACGTGTTGCTAGTGTTATTTCTTAAGCAAATAAAACAGAGCTGGTCTGTGGGGCCACTTGCGATGAGAGCCAAACAATTTCTCAGGGTCATCCCTACTACAGCCCACCTCCTCCTCCCACTCAACCTCTTCATCTCAGTGTAAACGCTACACAAGTGAAGTTGGCAGCTGGAGTGAGCCGTGGAAGAGCTGAGAGACTCATGGAATGTAACTTGTTCTCCCGATGTTCTTCCTTGGGCCGAAGCGAGGCACCGGAGGCACCACAATTGTCTCCCCCCCCCCCCCCCCCCCCTCCACTCAAGAATGGAACTAAGAGTGCAGATGCATGTCGTGGTGGATAAATGCAACCCTGTTGCAAGCTAAATAATGTATTTTCATCCATTGGCAGGGGCGAGTTTATGTGATGTTTTTAGTGTGTGTTGGCGAGGTGACAGGCTGGGCGGGCCTGGTGCCTTCCTGGGGGTTTTTATGTTGTTGAAGCAGCACCAGAGACTAGATGACAGCAGAGCACTTTATCGGTGTGGTGTGTCTTGACAACATGCTAGTGGTTCTCTCTCTCTTTATCTCTCCCTCCTTATACAGCATACCGGCATGCACACACACACACGTATGTGCATATGCACACACATATGTATGTGTGTATGTACATGTGTACCCGTGTATGTGTGTACACACATACACACTCTCATTCAGTTATTAATTCCATCCCCAATCCTAATCGTATGTTGGTAAAGAGGAGGAACATGCAAGCATGATGCAACTGTTGGGGCTGTTTGGACATGGGAATCTCCCCTGGTTGGCTTCATAACATTTGGTTTTGGCTCTTTTTACAGTAATCCTTATCTTCAGTTTTACAACACATCTCCGCTGGCAGGTGAGAAGAGCACGAAAGATGGCAGCAACCTACAGTATAGTCCAATAAAACACAATCTATTCCTCATGGCAGACTGTTTACCTTCCAAGTCTCATATAGCTACACTACTTTTAGCCAAGAGAGACTCTTTAATAGTCTGTCAATAAAAAGTGCTGTCTGGTGGTGTGTGTGTGTGTGTGTGCGTGGAACTCACACATGCACTGACCTCATAACCGTGCAATATCTGTATACTGTGAAATATCATTACTCTCTTTTTCTATTCTGTCATAATGTGTATTTTCAATGTGCAATAACCCAACAGTATTACTATTTATTCTTGATCATCTAATCATGGATATGTATATCATGCTGCAGAACTATGCACCTTACCTTATTTATGCACTATTTATTGTGTATTTAATGTATTGCTTATTGAGTATTATATTTCTTCTATGCACTGAGAGGGAGATGCTTTTAATCTCATTGTACTTGTATAGTGATAAATAAAGGCATTCTATTCTATTCTATTTAACAGTATCACACACCTAACAGTATTACGCACACCTCTAGAAATGGGGCTCCAGCTCTAGCTCTATGTACGCAGACACATTTCACAGATCCGCTGTGATACACATTGGACAAAACTCTACGAGATCCACAAATGCATGCAGACAAGTTTGTGTCAACATTCGTTGAAATGTTGAAATGGTGTATTGTGGATCATGGTGCATGCAATCTGTATTGTGGGTTATTCATATTCAAGCTCAAAAGGGCCGTTACCATCCAATACAATTTTCCAGATCAGTTTTCTTTTCCAGATCAGCAATAGGACATATTGGACACAATTAGGCAGCTAGCAAAATGCTATGCAATCTAGAAATGTATAAGATTGAGTGTGGATATAATTTCCCAAAAAGCGTATAGACTACTTCACATGGCAAATTTTAATTTGTGGATCTCATTGAGTTTTGTGCCATTGCAGCGCAGCTGATCTGTAAAATAAACAGGTCTATAAAATGTGGATGCGTATGTACTTTCTACTTCACACATCAAATTCTGTTCTGGGACTGAGCGTGGAATTTTATCATGTATAAGACTCAAGTAAAAAATGTGTATTTGGGGAGCGTCATTTTATATTCGTGGATCGGGGTACACACAATATGAACTGTCTATGTGGGTTACAAATGTTAAAATAAAATAGATTTGTCTATACCTGTCCATCTAAAATTGCATTTTTGGATTAACAGAGAAATATGTATCAAGTTAAATGAGAAGGACATTAAAAAACAATTTGAAGGAAAGTTCTTTGCACCATGAGGTACAAAGACATGGAGAAGCTGAGTTGGGTCAAGCCTCCTGGGACATTCTTACCACAGTGATGGCCCATATTTACTTCATGGGGTGAAAATGTAATTTAGCCCGGTGTAGCTGAGTATTAAAAGTGTCCGCATGTCAATATTATTCCAGCGAGTCCTCTACTTAGCGTTCCCTCTGATGGGTCTAGAAGGGGGGACCCATATTAACTAGGGAGGCATCGCGTCATGGCCGGCATAATGACAGCAGCACACAGGACAAATACATGGGCACAGCTGCTCGGTTGAGATTACCACACAATCCCTTTCTCAATGTGATTTTTTGTTGTTCTTGTCATTCTTGTTGTAAATGGTAAATGGACTGCATTTATATAGTACTTCTATCCAAAGGGCTTTAAAATATTGTCTGACATTCACACACCGACGGCAGAGTCAACCATGCAAGGCGACAGCCAGCTCGTTGGGAGCAGTTAGGGTAAGGTGCCTTGCTCAGGGACACCTTGACACACAGCTAGGAGGAGCCGGGGATTGACCTAGCAACAGTGTCAGACAGTGTTCTTTGTCATTTGTAGTAGTGTATAGTTGGTGTGTGCGTGGGCATGTGTGTATTCAGACGTTGTGTAAAGGTTGAATTATATTGTCTGGACATCCATGTAGCGCAGTTACTGTTGCTGAGAAAAATAAGATTGTGATATAATATAACAGCCAAGCACAGCAAAGTTGCCAAGAGGGTACAGAAGTCGCCTCCTGATGAACTATCAGAAATATCTACAAATGAAATGTGCATGTGTGTGTGTTTGTGTATGTGTGTGTCTGTATCTATATGATCGGTATTAGGGTCTGCATTACAGTAATACCATTGATACATTACCAAGGTTGTCTTTGTGTTATTTGTATGCAAGTTGTGTCCATTGACACAGCCTCCATTTTAACCTTAAGTTAGCATCGTCTGTTGATCATTAAGCGCCAGTAATCTAGGTGTCATTCTCCTCCAGGTTTCTCAGCTCCCTGGGGTTGACTTGCTCCTTAACACTCACCGTCATTAGACCAAAGTGCCCGGCAAAGCCATTATTCAGCGATAAAGTTTTAATTGCAGCTTTTTTTCATGTTTTTTTTCCTGCGTTGAAGAAGGCAGTGGGTGGTTAATTAGCGGTCTATGGGAAAGCATAATGTCCCTGGCAGTCGTTTGATCTGATCTGATTTGAGAGAGAGAGAGAGAGAGAGAGAGAGAGAGAGAGAGAGAGAGAGAGAGAGAGAGAGAGAGAGAGAGAGAGAGAGAGAGAGAGAGAGAGAGAGAGAGAGAGAGAGAGAGAGAGAGAGAGAGAGAGAGAGAGAGAGAGAGAGATTTGGCACCATTCGCTCTCCTCAATCACCATGGTGTAATTCTGAGGTGTTTGTGCCCCGTCCCACTCCCTTCATCTCTCACTCAATGTCTAAATGTTCTCTCTTTCTCTCCTATAAGGAACCTGCATCTGTCTGATAACTTAACGGGTTCACCTTTTCAGTTCTTCAAATCTAATCTCATGACATCATACCTTATAGAGGCTATAAACTTTGTCATATGTTCTATGCTCTTGAGATTAATGTAAATCAATCACCCAGATTCACAGACATTCTTTTGTTATCTATATTTTTGGTATTTCATTGCAAAATAGGTTTGTAAGCTAGATGGCAGTCCAACTTCAATTGGAGGCATAGGAAACACAACAAAAAGTGCATCAAATGGATTTATAGATTAGAAGGTGTTTTATGGGACAGCATTTATTCGACTAATTTTCTTGACTCCATGTACCCCAGAATAACTGTTTTGTTTGTGTGGTCATCTGTCTGTCTTCCTCCCTCTCATCATCCATTTTAAATTTGACTAGGCACTCTTCTCCAATCTAACAACCTCATTAAGAAATGAGTATGCCTCATCCACTGGGTGGGGAGGGCACTATAACTTTGAGGACAAATAATTCAAATCCAAACCGAACAGCCCAAGAAGCGCACAACTGTGCCAAATACGGTGTGAAATCAGCGCTTCGTGTGTGGGCCAATACATTACAAAACAAATAGAAGTCACGACCGGGTCACAGTGGCCATCTCATCTCCTCAGCCGCTCCAAAGGCACAGATTATATCAGCGGCTGACCCTGCCAGCCCAGCTCTTAGCTCAGCGCTACACAGACGCTTATCGAGCGCGGCTACGCTATTGCGGCTAAACCTTCCCCATGATATAGCCGGGGAAGATAACCTTGCCGCGACATTGTGCTGGTTCTATGTATGTGTGGTACAAGGAGAAACCCTCCAGCCCCTCCAATCCCTCTGAATACTGATTCCCCCTTTCTTCCCTTTCATCTAATGAACCGGCCTCCTTAACCCCGCAACCCCGGCCAGACAGAAATGAAAAGTAAGGGTCGATCTGATCCGCTTTGAACTGCCTCTCCCAGTCATGCCCAGGTTGATACTGTTAGATTTAATTAAGAGAGAGAGAGTGTGTGAGTGTGTGTGTGTGTGTGTGTGTGTGTGTGTGTGTGTGTGTGTGTGTGCGCACAAGCGTTCGTGTGTGTGTGTGTGTGTGTGTGCTCCCATACGCATTTGTCGGTGTGTGTGTGTGCGTGTGCAGGTGTGAACGCAGCACATGTGTGGGGCTTGTCTATGTTTGATGTATAAACCTTCAACATCGCTAAAATTCTTGTTGTTCTTTTACCAATTTACGAAAAGCATCGAGCAAACTTGAGGTTTAAAACTTCTGCCCTAACATCTGTCAAAGGGAGATCAATCTATGTCACTGATTAACATAGTAGCAGTACATACCACGCAGAAAAACACACTTTAGATTTATGAATTTATTTCAATTTAAATTGGGATGTCCTTTATTCACCAGCTGTGTGTTGCCTGAATCCCCAAATGCTTGGTTTGAGAGTGAAGTGTTATAACATCGTAGTTCTGCTGAGCCAACCTGACATGCTCATTATCTTGCTCCATGTCGCCCACACACATTGTTTACTCCTCTTTGTTTACCAAAAGCTGTGTGTTCCATCCTTCTCTGTCTCTCTGTTTCTCTCTCTCTAGGGTTCGGTCCATAACAGCCATTAAAAAGTATGAACACATTCGGGTTCCACTGAGGATCGGCCAATAGTCACTCTATGAAGCGATGGCTGTGTTCACACAACACAGTCTCACTCTGTTAAAAATTGACGCTTGGTCAGGGGCTTTTGGTGTAGACTGGTGACGTAAAGGGTGTGCTTGTGCGTCTTCATTCGACGCAGGGGGTTTTCAACTCATTACAATGTAATCCCTCCACAGCGAACAGTGATAAGTGCGTAACCCTAACCCTAACCCAAACCCTAACCCTAACTACTACTACTACTACAACTACTACTACCCTAACCCTAACCACTACTACCCTAACCCTAAAAGGCGGTACTTGACCCTACCATCCTACGAAAAAAAGATTTGCGGGAGCGGGGTCAGATATCGGCATGGAGGGATTACAAACCCCCTGCATCGAATGAAGACGCACAATGACACCTTTTGCGTCAGCAGTTGACGCTGAAACCCCTGGCGTCGATTTTTGACAAACTCAGAGTGAGAATGTGTTGGTTCACACATGACCACACAGAGTTTCTAAATACAAATTTGACCACATCGCAGAATTTTAATTTGATCACCGTTTAGCAGTTGGAGTTAGGTATGTGACCGTCCACTATAGAAGAAATTTACCTCTACATCTCATGGTAATATACAATTATTATCAGGCCCATATGCTATATAAATATAATAATGGTGGAGAAGAGCTTAAGAAGGCAAGTCACCTCTCCCCTTTAGACTGTAGCCTGGAGGGCCAAAAGACCTATAGATTAACTTGCTTGTGTTTACCCACTGAGAGGTCAAGGATCAGGGTGAATTGAGGTTAGGCTAGGGACAGAGACCAACTGGACACTCCAATCTAGTGTCGTAAAACTGTTGAACCTGTTGGAAAAGCAGCTGAACCATTCCCAAAAATCCTAGCAAGCAGAATGCGGGCCAAGAGAGAAACTAGAAAAACAACAGACTGTGAAACTAGTTAGACATTGTATGAACAGGGGATATCGTAAATAACAACACTCTTGATGGCCAGAAAGGAGATATAAGGAGGTGCCCGTGACCAGCTCGGGAGTTCTTTGTCAAACCAACTCGGCTTTGCTCTTACTTGTTCGCGTCAAAAAATAAAGTCTTTTGTCATTCTTGCTCCGGTCTCCTCAAACTCTCTTATTTAAAGTTTTAGTGTTAAATGCGGTTTATCTACCACACCACTTGGCTCTGCGACTCAACAGATTTAGAAATGGGTTAACTGAGTTTGCTTGTGACATGAGAGGGCTTTTGTCTCCATTCTTTACAGATGAAGTGTCTCAGCTAAATGAATAAAAACAACCCCTGTGTAATTGCTGTCACACCTCTCCAGCCAGCTCCAACGGTGGAGGCCAAAGTGGAATCTGTCCCGGGGGTTGTGATTCTGAGTGGGCAATGCGGAAACAGTGGTAAAGGGGCCTACACCGTTATTTGTGAATTGGATGAGGGTGTGACACATGTGTCCCTCCACTGTCACTGGAGAGGCACACGTTGATGAGTTGTGAGCACAATACTTCTCTCTCTCTCCCCCTTATCCCCTTTCCCTATCTCTCTCCATCAACCTTGTTCCCCGTCTCTCTCTCACTCTCTCCCTCATCCCCCTTTCTCTCCCACCATCCCTTCAGCCATCTCTCTCTCTCTCTCTCTCTCTCTCTCTCTCTCATATAATTGTATTCATATTTGTACTGTGATCTATTTTTCTATCATTGGAAGTAAAGTACGCACTTGGCGGGGAGAAATCTATCAGATCTATATATTTCCTATAATGGGCATGAACTTGCCATTTGAGTAAGTAAGCAATATATAGTTTGAGGAGTACTTTATTCTTAGTAAGCAACATACCTAGCATGCTAGATCCGAGTATTGATCAATAAAAGAAGATACAACCATGGACATATCCATCATAAGCACAAAGGAAGAGAAGCTGGTCTAAAGTGTGAATCTCTGCTAGGGCACGAGAGCTTTGTGAGGAAACATGTTAAACCATCTATTCAATTAATTATGGGCACATGGGAACAGTGGTTCAATCATAAAAGACGCCTTATCTTCTTACACGTTTTCAAATTACCACCCCTTTGACTCCATGAGGCTGATTTACACATCTTCCATCTCTACTGAAGATAAGTTGGGCCCTGATCAAGGCCTGCTAGAGGTAACGAGGCCATTGGCCACTTTATCACAAAAGGGTATTATTTCCTTAGTGTCAATAACCTCTGTTGGAGATTCTCCTTTTATTTATTTTGCAGTCTTTTTTACCCTAATTGATTTCCTGTTGACCCAGCATAAAGCTGAAATTGCTTGGTGAATGAACTGCACTGTTGACAAAAACAAACCAAGCAACACTAGCGTTTAGCATGTGGTCCCATGTGTGTAGTTTGGCTTGTTTAAAGTGCATCATGGATGCTAAATGTTGCCCTGACTATAAGCCCCTTCTTCTGCTGGTTTCCTTCCCCCAGACATGCGTTCTCTGGCAGCCTCAATTCTCCAGAGAAATTAACTTTAATTGATCCTTTGTTTGGCCTCTGTTCTTTTCCTCTCTTCTTTATGTGTTGTGACGGTTAGCTTGGTGATGAGGAATAACTGAGGACCTGGTCAGTTATACACTTTATTGTTTTTTTCTATCTTTGAAAATGTTAGTTTGATTTGTTTGTGTTTTACACACTTTTTTTTAACCTAAGGTTAAAAAGCAAAGTAAAGGAAACAAAATGATTTGGTTTGGTAATATGTAGCTGGGTGATAAACATGATAATAACGGCGTTGACTGAAATTTGTTTCAATCAAATACTTTTTTGATACAGGTACTGGCCTTTTTGGACAGGCGTGACATTGATTTTCAATTAAAGACGTGCTGCGCTGAGGAGCAGTGACGTTACCTTGTTGTCGGATGGCAACTAGCAATTAATGGAGCCGATCACGTGGCTCAAAAATGATTGTGCACAAGACAAATTATGGAAAAGACGCGCATTCATTTTAAGCCTCTGGTATCATGGTTTTGAGGCTAGGTTTGACTCAAAGAGTGGTAAATGTTCAACGTGTGGTTTATTCAGAGATACATGGTAAACAGGCATGCACTCTGGAGGTGGGTCATGATTCATCTGCCGAATCCAGGTCAAAATTCTGTCTATATTGGTATGGGCAGAATGGTAAAGAAGCCACGCATATAGGATCTGAATGGTGTTGTCTTGACCACTCTATGTGTAGAGGCAGAAACTAGTCAGAGCTGTTGTTAGGACTACAAATATGTGGTCTTAATGTTAGCTTTAATATTTTGGGGTCTAATATGGCAGCCTGCATCTCACTGCACAGGTTTCATTCTTCCCGCCATTTTTTTAGGTCTATATAAATGAGGACCATTTAGGTTTGCGCATATAAGAGTAGTCCTGTACTTGTCATTACGCACACATCCCCATGTTAGTTGAAACTATTCAAGTATCTATAACCTCATAGGACAAGGCTGCTCCCTGCTAATTCCTGCTGAAAAAAACTGGTAGCTCCAACGCTTAATTGGAAGATCAGTGAGAGTGATTTCCAAACGGCCTAACCAACAGTGTTGGGAAAGTTCACTTTCTACATTAACTAGTTCAAAGTTCAGTTCACAAATTTTAAGATGAACTAGTTCATAATTCAAAATGTTGAACTAAGTTCACAGTTCCAAAAATGAACTAGTTCATAGTTATTTTTTTCAATATGTTGCTGGGAGCTATTATTTCAGAACCAACGCTCTCTCAGTTTAACTTTGTTAACAGGCCTTAAAGGACAATTCTGGTATTTTGAACATTGAGCCCCCTTTCTGGTTTGTCTAGGATGAAATAGAGTGATTGACACTGAATGTTGATGTCTTGGGTATTTGGCTAATTTCAAATCGTCCCTGCCTGCTTCAGAATGGCTGGCTACATGTATGCACAAACCTACCTGTTTGCCTACCTGTGTGCATACATGTGCACATGTATGCACAACCCTAAATGTTCATTTTCAGAAATGTGCAAGACACCGAGTGGTGAGTGGTGTTTGTTGATGTTCCAAATCAAGTATCGTAGTGAAACTGTTTGTCGTGTTTTATTTGGCATTTTGTAAATCCCATTGAAACGGAAACCGGACCTGAACCGGAAACAGAAATGGGGCTGTTTACGTTTCGTTGTAGTCTTTTCGCTCGGTTCTCTGTATTAACAGTAGGGCTAGACCGAGCGAAAAGACTACAACCAGCCCCCCTTTCAACGAGCAATGAGTCTTCCAACAGAAATCAATGGATTTACAAAATGCTAAATAAAACACAACAGAAACTGTATTTCGCTATGATACTTGATTTGGAACATTAAAGAACACCACTAACCACTCGGTAAGTTGCACATTTCTGAAAGATAACGTTTAGGGTTGTTTTAAGGACAGGTTTGTGCATACATGTAGCCAGCCATTCTGAAGCAGGCAGGGATGAAACGAGCCAAATACCCGAGACAGGAAAAATCGTCAACATTTGGTGTCAACCACTCTATTTCATCCTAGACAAACCAGAAAGGGGGCTCAATGTTCAAAATACCGGAATTGTCCTTTAAGGCCTGTTTACGGTGTGTTTTAGCCAGTGTGACATTTTTTAATTGTAATATTCCCTAGCGATTCATTTTTATTGTAATACTCTCACTTAGCCATCTAGTAGCACCAAGCATAGTTTAGAGGTAATTTCCCCTCCTAATCGCCTGAGGGCAGCACTGAACACATTTGACAAAGTTACAAAACATTTACACTAGGGGCAGCAACGGACACACCTGGGATACATAAACTCAGACTCCGCCTTTGCAGAGCCAGAATCTCTCAGCAGCGTATCCTGGATGCTAAGCTCTGAGACGCTCCGCGCGTGTTATTTACCATTCCTCTCCTTTTGTTTCATAGACGATAGACAATAGACCAAAAACCTCAACCAAATAAAGTGAGTTAAAAGCGATCCTGTCTCGGCGGCCTTTCCTGGACCAAAATCCACAACACCAGGCTTTCGCCTGGAAGGCTTTTTAGAAATCTGGCATCCTATTGAATGAAGTTAAACGAGCATGCCATTCACAGACACCAGAATGAACGCGTTCACAGTAACGTTCATCAGGCAGTAATACAGTACGTTCAGTTCACGAGAGTTCATGAACTATTGTTCAATGAACGCATTTCAGGCACAACACTGCTAACCAAAGCGTTATGTAGCCAAACGATTGCAGCCATAGTACTTACATGTCAACATTGGTGCAATGGGAAGCAAAACAAGGCTTTCTTGAAACTTATTTATTGTTAAATTATAACAACGCTGTCCACT